>NW_016812222.1:1572389-1581240 GCF_001698545.2 Rhinopithecus bieti | reverse complement strand
TTAAAATATTTTGTGGATATGGATTTCTAGGATGACACTTACTTTGAAAAAATATGTTGAAGACCTCAGTCCATTGGATTATGGCTTCTATTGTTTGTGGTGAAAAATCACCTGTCAGTGTAACAATTACTCTATCAAAAGTATAGTTTCTGTTTTACCCTCTGTTTCCCACTTTTCTCTTTGTCATTTTATCTAGATGACAATTCTTACTTATTTTCTGGACTAGTGTTTCTTAGATTATTTCTGGAGAAAAAGAAGATTTATTATCTTTTCAAATTTATGTAGCTTTTTGTAATTCTTTTTCTTTAATTTTCTTTCTCCTTCTCTTTGAAAATCTTATTAATCAGATATTGGCTCTCCCGGATTGACACTCTGTGTCTTACATGTTTTGCTCATATTTTCCACTTGTTATTAGATTTCAAAGATTTTCTCACTTTATCTTCAAATATGCCTGTTAATCATTTTTCTAATTTCCAAGAGTTTACTACTTTTCCTTACATAGCATGATATTATTGCTTTATGGATGGAATACGCTCTTGAAACTCTCTCCAGCCCCTAAATAATAGTTATTCTAATGTGCCTTTCTTCATTTATTTTCAGTCATATTAAAGATTTTCTCAGATAGCCAGCCTAGATTGTTTATTCATATTTTACATATATACTGAGCCATTCTATGTGTGCAAACTTGTCCACAACTTTTGTTTTAAAATGCTTGAACTGTGAAGACAGAAAAGACATGTTTGCTGGAATGCATAATACTGAAGTTTACTTCTCATAGTCTTTCTTTAGAAGTCATCACCTAGGCAGAAAAAGAAAGTAACTGAAAAAAATGAAAACATAATTTCCAGGAATATCTGTGCCAACTCAGGTGATTAGTAAAACAAAATTCTAAGATGACAGCTCTTATAGCCTACATAGGAAGCAACCAGTTCACACTACAGAAGAAAGAATAAATGTTCCAGAGACAAAATATAGTTATGATACACCCTCATCTATTGTAGTATAAAAAAAGCTGAAGTCTAAAGTACACAAATGTAGCAGCATAATACTATTAAATAATAAATAATTTAATGTTCTATTTTATGGCATTATTTTAGAGGAGGATTATTTCATCATCTTCTGTTTATCACACATATATCTACCATTTATCTTATAGTATCTTTACATAAACATTAAAATAGTTATACTCAGATTGTACACTTTTGAAGGGAGTTAGCCTATTTGTGTCAATTATTTACTAAAACAAAGCTAAATAACAACATCAAAAAAGCCTTGTTGGAACAGGGACCAGGGGAATGATCAGAGCAATAGGTAGCTTGCATGAAAATATTATTAACTCTGAATACTTTCTCATTAACATTAACAGTGTGTCCTGCCTGTATATTTAATCCATTTAGGATTAAACTATTAATGTATTGTGTTGTAGGATGGCAGAGTTATTAAGCAACCCCTATATGCTCCAGGGGATATAGGTTGATATTCTTCAGCTGACTTAAATCAGAAGTAGTGGCATTTATCACCAGTCAACAAAGTTCTTCTATCCTCCACTTCTTTAGCCTACTCATCTAATGGATGGTGGCATGAACATGAAGTTTCTCTCCTAAATATCTATATTATTCCACAAATCGTGGGATATGCCTGCAGGCTGCCAGCATAATCAGATCTTCATGTTCCAAGAAAGGGATCATTAGTTTGGCCCTGCAAGATGTGCCATCTTTCTTGGAGAACTGAGTGTTCCACATGCAATCTGCTGAGGCATGAATGCGCTCTTGGCATTTCTGTTTATTTGCTCCTTATTACACTGTATTGTGTCAGAATGATGGTTTGGGTTCAACAGTATGCTCGCGTAAGCAACTGTTCCAAACTTCCTAAACGCACAGTTGTGGAATGTGACACAATTATTGGCAATGATATTTAAACAGGATATGTGTTTTTGGTGGGGTCTCTGGGAAAAATTACTCAAGGGAGGGGTGGAGTGATCCAAATATTCAAGTAGTAGACACCCACTTGACTTTGGCCTTCCACTTCCTCCTGTTTGGAACATACTCATAATGCTGGAGGTAATGCTGCCATCTATAACAATGAAGCAAAAACACTGGATAACAGTATGTGAACAGAAGAGTAGAGGCTGACTAGCATAGTGAAGCTGTTATATAATTTCTGGACTTTATGTTATATAAGAAAATGAAACCTGAATTTGTAATAAACGAACAAAACACCTTTTCACGTTTTCTGTTTCATAATACAGTCTATTATACTTTCTACCTGGCACATCATGGATTATAGATAGAATGTGATTTAGGATTAAACTCTCTTAAGTTTAAAATGTGTAGTTTTATTCTCTCTTGTTCCTTCTCTTACTGCCTCCAGTTCATTTCAGAGGATATGAAAAGAGACGCTAAGAGAGTTTTAGCCGGAAGTTTACATTGTCTTATTGAGTAGGAGGAAAGTAGCTTAATAGTTCTATAAAGAGTATCATTACAATTTTAAAAACAAACAAAAGCATAAATTATATACCTGTAGTCTATGCTGAAAATATTTCCTGAAGTCACAGATTTGGAGTTTTGTCGACTTGTGCATAAACTTCCTGAGACCATGGACTATTGTTTTTCTCACTGCTTTATCCCTAGCTCCTTGATCAGAACAGGCAGAGAGAAGATGCACAATAAATAATTGTGAAATGAATAAATATAATAAATGAATATATCCTTTATTACTTACACAAACACACAAACACATGCGCACCAACACATCTGTGAAGTTTTACATGATAGTATATACATTGCTTTGGTGGAGGAAGTTACTGATTTTCTTTTAGCTTGTTTTCCTGCTTTATTTTTCTTTACCAAACAAGTTTCACTTTTGCTGTTAGAATATAATAAATAACAGAAACCTCATGAACA
Source organism: Rhinopithecus bieti (assembly GCF_001698545.2). Taxonomy (NCBI): domain Eukaryota; kingdom Metazoa; phylum Chordata; class Mammalia; order Primates; family Cercopithecidae; genus Rhinopithecus; species Rhinopithecus bieti. Next base: position 1,578,337 of record NW_016812222.1, on the reverse strand, counting down.
AAGCAGCAGCTGAAAAAAATAAATGGAAAATTCTTAATTCATATATGATTGCCTCTGTGAAACAGTTAAAAGTAGTCATCCAATTTCAGTTTGAACACTTTTTTCCTCATAAAGTCATCCTATACCTTTGCTCAAATTTAGTTTTAGGTGGATTAGGAGTTAAAAATAAAACATAAACCCATTTAAGAACCAAGAAAATTAGTAAGGTAAATTACTTTGGTAAAATGCCCAGGTTCCGGGCTCTGCTGAAGAGATACTGTTGATTCAACCTTAAAATATTTGAAGTCTCTGGTAAGGTGACTTTAGCTGAAGCTGCAACCAGCTCAGAAACAAATCAGAGTGACTCACTATTCTAGCAACTTGACAGAAGAACAATACTAGACAGAATATTAATTACCTTTTGGAGGTAATTATTATTTATTGGAAACTCTACTGAACTTTTATATGTCTGGCATACAATAAAGGTTATGACATATTTTTAAAAAGAAAGAAAATATAACTTATTGTCCAGAGAGGAAATGATCAACACCCAGTCAATGGAATTATCAACCAGAAACTCAAGATAACTGTGATAGAAATATGCTAAAGAATATGGTGGGAAAGTAAATAGTACTGGTGTTTACTGATAAACAGAGATTTTTACTCATGAGCCAAAACAAAGCAATACGAATTAAAAATTCAATATCAGGAATGGATAATTCATTCAATGGACTGAACAGCAGACTGGGAGAAGCAAAGAAAACAATCACTTCACTTGAAACTCTAATGAACATTTGAAAAGAAATTTCCCAAATGAACACAAAGAGAAAAAAAGTAAAGAAAAATTGAATACAACATCAGAGATATGTGAGATATTATCAAATAATTCAACATGGGTTTAATTGGGTCCCCAGAAGAAGGGAAGGAGAGAATGAAGCAGAAGAAATAAGAGCTAATAGCTTCCTACATAGCAAAATTGATCCAAGAACTTCAGCAAGGTCTAATTAGGACAAATTCAAAGAAAATTTCTAGACACAGTGGAATTCCAACTGCTGAAAACCAAAGACAGAGAACAAATCTTAAAAGTAGCCAGAGGAAAAGGACATGTTATCTAAGGAGGAACAATGACACAAATGATGCTGAGCTATTTCCAGAAAAATAAAAAAAGTGGGTGACATCAGCAAGACGGCAGAATAGGAAGTCCCAGATCTCATTTCCGCATGGAAACACCAGTTTAACAATAGATGAACCAAAATACCTTTATTGGAATTCCAGAAGAGAAGAAAAGCAATTCAAAGATTTCTCATAAGAAACTTCGAAGGGCAGGAGGAAGTGGCACAATATTTTTAAAGTGCTTCAAGAATAGTAAGTGTCAATCCAGATATCTATGTCCAAGAAAATATCCTTCAAGAATGAGGACCAAATAAACACATTCTCAAATGAAGGAAACCTGAAAAAAAAAAGTGGGGGCGGGGGTCACTAGTGGATATACCTAAAAGAATAGCTAAAGGAAGCCCTCCACAGTGAAAGAAAGTATTTTTTTTTTTAAAAGGAATCTTGAAACATAAGGAAAAAAGAAGAGAAAAAACAAAACATCAGAAATGCAATAAACTTTTACCTACTTTTAGTTTTCTAAATTATTTTGACAGTAACAGCAAAAATTATCCCTCTATTGTGATTCTCAGCATAGGTAGAAAAAATATTTAAGTCAATTATATTAGAAACGGGGGGTTATCGTAGAGACATAAAGGGAGATAAAATCTCTAAATTTTATCTGATGTGGTTAAATGATGCACCAGTAGACTGTAATAAGTTATGGATATATAATGTAGCACAGACAACAATCACTACAGAAGCTATACAAAGAGGTACACTTGAAAACATTGTAGATAAATGAAAATGGAATTCCAAATCATGGAAAAATATCTCACAAAATGGCAGGAAAAATAAGACAAAGAAGCAAAAAGGAGGCCGGGCGCGGTGGCTCAAGCCTGTAATCCCAGCACTTTGGGAGGCCGAGACGGGCGAATCACGAGGTCAGGAGATCGAGACCATCCTGGCTAACACGGTGAAACCCCGTCTCTACTAAAATACAAAACTAGCCGGGCGAGGTGGCGGGCGCCTGTAGTCCCAGCTACTCGGGAGGCTGAGGCAGGAGAATGGCGTAAACCCGGGAGGCGGAGCTTGCAGTGAGCTGAGATCCGGCCACTGCACTCCAGCCTGGGCAACACAGCAAGACTCCGCCTCAAAAAAAAAAAAAAAAAAGAAGCAAAAGGAAACAAAAACACAATGAAAGATTTAAGCGCTAATATATCAATCATTAAATTCAAATGATCTAAACATGAAAATTGAAAGATGAATATTGGCAAAGTATGTTTTTAGATGACCCCATAATTAAGAAACTCACATCAAATATAATGACATAAATAGGTTATAAGTTATAAGTAAAAGAATGGAAAAAGATATATCATACGAACATTCATAAAAGGTTTGAAGGAGTGACTATATTAATGCCAGATAAAGTAGACTTCAGAACATCAAAAAAAATTACGATGAAAAAAGTGACAAAAGGTCCAATCCACCAAAAAGATATGGCAAACCTACATTTGTATGCTCTAAAACACAAAGCTGCAAAATATGTGAGGCAATAACTGAGAGAGTTAAAGAGAGAAATAAGCAAAATACAATCGGGATATCACCACCCACTTCTTCTCAGCATTGATAGAACAAGAAAGAGCATCAGCAACAGCAATAGAAGAATTCAACAACATTAACCACAGGATCCACGTGGCATTTAAGGAGCATTTCCACTCAGCTACAGCAGAATAAATATTCCTTTCGAGCTCAGAGAATGTATACTAAGATAGACTATATCCTAGGCAAAAAAGAAAAAGAAAAAGAAAAAAAGGAAACTCAACCAATTAAAAATAATTTAAATCACACAAAATTTATTCTCTATATGATTGACACAGTGAAATCAAACTAGAAATCAATACCAGAAATAAAACAGAAAAATCTCCAAACACCTGGAAATTACACAACATACCTCCAAGTCAAAGAGAAGTCTCAATAAGAATAAAATATATGTAGAATTAAATAAAAATGAACCTATAACATATTCATAATTTGTGCTAAAGCAGTGCCAAGAGAGAAATTTAGAGCAATAAATGCTTATATTACAAAAGAAGAAAAATGTCAAATTAATAATCTTAGCTCTCACCTGAATTAGAAAAAGAGCAAATTAAATGCAAAGTAAGCAGAAGAAAGAACATAATAAAGATAACAGCACAAATCAATGCAACTGGAAACAGAAAAACAATAGAGAAAATCAGTGAAATAAAAAGCTGCTTCTTTGAAAAGATCAATAACATTGACAAACTTTTAGCAAGACTGACAGAGAAAGATACAAATTATCAGCATGCAGAATAAAACAAAGAATATCACTAAAGACCCTATGGGAATAAAAACGATAACAAGGGAATACAATAACTCTTTTTTTTTTTTTTTTTTTTTTTTCCGAGACGGAGTCTCCCTCTATTGCCCAGGCTGGCGTGCAGTAGTGCAATCTCAGCTCACTGCAACCTCTGCCTACTGGGTTCAAGAGATTCTCCTGCCTCAGCCTCCCAAGTAGCTGGAACTACAGGCATGGGCCACCATGCCCAGCTAGTTTTTGTATTTTTAGTAGAGACGGGGTTTCACCACATTGGCCAGGGTAGTCTCAAACTCCTGACCTCATGATCTGCTTGCCCCAGCCTCCCAAAGTGCTGGGATTACAGGCACGAGCCACCGCGCCCGACCAACTAACTCTATACATTTATTTACTTTTTTATTTTAAAATATCATTGCACTCCCAGTAGAAACCCTAGTAGGTAAAGCAAAAAATTCTTGTTTGTAAACCCTTCTTCTTTGATGATATGCATCTACAGCTAAAGATTTTCCATTAAGCGAGGCAGGAGCTGTATTTCACACATTATAAAATGTTGTATTTTACTATCTTTCAGTTCAAAATACATATTAATTATCCCTATAATTTTATCTTTAACACATGGCTTCTAAATAATTTTAAATAATACTTTTAAATTTTAATTAAATTTTAAATACTTTTAAATAATAAAAGTATGCTAGTTAATTTCAAAATATTTGGTATGTTTCTTAACATCTTATTTTATTGGTTTCCAACTTAATACTGATGTTTTCTAGATATCACATTTTAATTGTTTGCTATTTTTCAATTATTTCTGCAATATTTTAGTGTTTTGACATTTATAGGGACTTCTTTAAAGAATCAACACTGGCCGGGCGCGGTGGCTCAAGCCTGTAATCCCAGCACTTTGGGAGGCCGAGACGGGCGGATCACGAGGTCAGGAGATCGAGACCATCCTGGCTAACACGGTGAAACCCCGTCTCTACTAAAAATACAAAAAAAAAACTAGCCGGGCAAGGTGGCGGGCGCCTGTAGTCCCAGCTACTCGGGAGGCTGAGGCAGGAGAATGGCATAAACCCGGGAGGCGGAGCTTGCAGTGAGCTGAGAACCGGCCACTGCACTCCAGCCCGGGCGACAGAGCGAGAGTCCGTCTCAAAAAAAAAAAAAAAAAAATCAACACTGTCCATCTCAGTGAGCACTCCATGTGCATGTGAAAAAAAATGGGTATTCTGTAGCTATTGGATGTAGTGTTCTATACATGTTAATTACATGTTAATTAGATAGAGGTGGTTATTCAGATTTGCTACATTCTTTTTTTTTTTTTTTTTTTTTTGAGACAAGAGTCTTGCTCTGTCACCAGGCTGGAGTGCAGTGGCACTATCTTGGGTCACTGCAACCTCTGCCTCCCGGGTTCAAGCAAGTCCCCTGCCTCAGCCTCCCAAGTAGCTTGGACTACAGGTATGCGCCACTATGCCTGGCTAATTTTTTGTATTTTAGTAGAGATGGGATTTCACCATGTTGGCCAGGCTGGTCTCAAACTCCTGACCTCATGATCTGCCCACCTCGGCCTCCCAAAGTGCTAGGATTACAAGTGTGAGCCACCACGTCTGGCCATTTGCTACATTCTTACTAAATGTTTGGTCTAGTTATGCTACCAATAACCAACAGTGAATGATAAAATTTCCAACGGATTGCAGATTTGTCTATTTTCAAGTTACTTTTGTCCATCTTTACTTCATGTATTTTTAAGTTCTATTATTAGATACATCAAGTCTTTCTAATGAATTGACCCTTTCGTCATTATGAAATGGCCTTCATTATCTCTAGTAAATATTGTTTGTCTTGGAGTCAAATACATCAGATATTAATATAATCACTCCACAATCAGCAAAGCCATCAAAAGCGGCTTGTATATCCAACTTATTCTCTGTATCGATTTCTTTCAGTTTTGGCCTGAAAAATCTTTACTCACTGAAAAGCAAAGAATATAAAGACAAAAAAAGGTAAAGAATATCCAAGGACTGTGGGACACCTGCAAAAGCTGTAACCTACATGTAATGGGAATACCAGAAGGAGAAGAAAGAGAAAGGAATAGAAAAAAATATTTAAAACAACAACTGAAAATTTTCCATGGGAGTATAATTAGTTCAACCATTGTGGAAGACAGTGTGGTGATTCCTCGAGGATCTAGAACCAGAAATACCTTTAACCCAGCAATCTTATTACTGGGTATATACCCAAAGAATTACAAATAATTCGGCCGGGCGCGGTGGCTCAAGTCTGTAATCCCAGCACTTTGGGAGGCCGAGACGGGCGGATCACGAGGTCAGGAGATCGAGACCATCCTGGCTAACACGGTGAAACCCCATCTCTACTAAAAAATACAAAAAACTAGCCGGGCGAGGTGGCGGGCGCCTGTAGTCCCAGCTACTCGGGAGACTGAGGCAGGAGAATGGCGTAAACCTGGGAGGCGGAGCTTGCAGTGAGCTGAGATCCGGCCACTGCACTCCAGCCTGGGCGACAGAGCGAGACTCCGTCTCAAAAA
>NW_016812222.1:1567688-1571738 GCF_001698545.2 Rhinopithecus bieti | reverse complement strand
AAAAAAAAAAAAAAAAAAAAAACCCTAATCACGTCATATTCAAGCTCCATGAAACAAAATATAAAGAAAAAGTCCTGAAAGAAGATGGAGGAAAAAATCTTACCTTATCATAATAATAAAGTGGTCATTTCTCCAAGAAGACATAACAATCCTTAATGTGTATTTGTCTAAAAACAGAGAGTCAAACAATGTTTTGATTTGCATTTCCCTGATGACTAGTGATACTGAGCATTTTCCCATGTATATGTTGACCATTTGTATGTCTTTTGAGAATGTCTATTTTTGTTCTTTGCTCATTTTTCAAGGATATCATTTGTTTTTACTTCTGTTTTTTGCTTTCAGTTGAGTCCCTTGTTTATTCTAGTTTGATACAGTCCCATTTGTCTGTTCTTGGTTTTGTTGCCTGTGCTTTTAAGGTCTTAAAATATTTGCCTAGACCAAAGTCCTGGAGTGTTTCCTCTATGTCTTCTTCTAGTAATTTGTATATGATGATAGATAGCAGTCTAGTTTCATTTTTCTCCATATAAATAGCCAGTTCCCAGCACCATTTATTGAAGAGTGTGTCCCCTTTCCCCACTGGATGTTCTTGGTGCCTTTGTTGAAAATTGCTTGACTGTAAATATATGAATTTATCTCCAGATTCTCTATTCCTTTCCATTGATCTGTATGTTCATTTTTATACCAACACCATGTTGTTTTGCTATAAGAACTATAGCCTTGTAATATATTATGAAGGCAGGTAGTGTGATGCCACAAGCTTTGTTCTTTTGTCTCAGAATTGCTTTGGCTATTTTGGCTCTTTTTTGGTTTCATACACATTTTAGTATTAATTTTTCTACTTATGTGGAAAATGTCATTGGTATTTTGATAAGAATTGAATTGAATCTGTAGATTATTTTGGGGAATATGGTCATTTTAACAAAATTGATTCTTCCTTTTCATGAGCATGGGAGGCATTGCCATTTGTTTGTGTCCTCTTCCATTTCTTTCATCAATGTCTTGGAGTATTCCTTGTTGACGTCTTTCTCCTCCTTGGTTAAATTTATTCTTAGGTATTTTTTGTAGCTATTATAAATGGAATTGCCTTCTTGATTTCTTTTTTAGTTAGTTCATTATTGGCATATAAAAATGCTACTGATTTTTTAGTGTTGATTTTTCATTCTGCAACTTTACTGAATTTGTTTATCAGTTCTAAGAGTTTTTTGGTGGAGTCTTCAGGTTTCTTTAAATAAAATTATATAATCTGCAAAGAGGGATAAGTTAGCTTCCTGTTTCCCATTTAGATACTGTTTATTTCTTTTTTTGTCTAATTGCTCTATCTAGCACTTCCAGTGCTATGTTGAATGGGAATTAAGAAAGTAGGCATCTTGTCTTATTCCAGTTCTTAAAGGAAAGGCTTTCAGCATTTCCCCATTCAATATGACGTTAGCTGTGTGTTTGTCGTATATGACCTTTATTTATTTTTTTGAGATGGAGTTTTACTCTTGTTGCCCAGGGTGTAGTGTGGTGGCGCGACCTCGGCTCACTGCAACCTCCGCCTTCTGGTTTCAAGTGAGTCTCCTGCCTCAGCTTCTCGAGTAGCTGGGATTACAGGCACCCACCACCACACCCAACTAATTTTTTTTTTGTGTGTGTGTTTTTAGTAGAGACGGGATTTCACCATGTTGGTCAGGCTGGTCTCGAACTCCTGACCTCGTGATCCACTTGCCTTGGCCTCCCAAAGTGCTGGGATTACAGGTGTGAGCCACCGCGCCCAGCCATATGACCCTTATTATGTTGAGGTATGTTCCTTCTGTGCCTAATTTATTGAGTTTTTATCATGAAGTGATGTTGAATTTTATCAAATGCCTTTTCCTGCATTGAGATAGTCATATTGTTTATGTCCTTCATTTTGTTGATGTATCATGTTTATCAACTGGCATATGTTGAATAATTTTTGCTTCTCTGGGATAAATGCCACTTGATTATGACATATTATCTTTTTGATGTGCTGTTGGATTTGACTTACTGGTATTTTGTTCAGGAGTTCTGCATCTATGTTTCTTCAGGGATACTGGCCTGTAGCTTCTTTCGTTTTGTTGTGTTCTTGTCAGGTTTTGGTATCAGAGTAATGCTGGCCTTTACAATGCTATAGGGAGAATTCCTTTTTCAATTTTTTGGAATAGTTAAGGAGGATTCGTGTTAGTTATTTATACATTTGGTAGAACTTGGTAAACCAGTGAATGCATCTGATCCTGGGCTTTTCTTCAGGGATTTTAAATTACGAATTCAATCTTATTGCACATTATTGGTCTGTTCAGGATTTCTGTTTCTTCCTGATTTAATCTTGGTGGCTGTTATGTGTGTGGGAATTTACCTTTTCCCCTAGATTTTCCTGTCTGTTAGTGTAGTATAGCTGTTCATTATAGTCTCTGATGATCTTTTGTATTCCGTGATAACATTTGTGATGTCTCCTTTTTTCTTTTCTGGTTTTGTTTCTTTAACACACAAAAGTATAACTCACTGGTAGAGCAAATGCATAAATGAGGAAAAGACCCAAATATTACCACTACAGAAAACCACTAAACCATAATTATAAATAATAAGAGAGAGAAAAAAAGAAAAAAGCTATACAAAACAACCAAAAACCAATTACCAAAATGACAAGAAAAAGTCCTCATATATAAATAGTAAGTTTGACTGTAAGTAGACTAAATATTCCATTTAAAACGTACAGATTGTCTGAATGAATTTTTTAAAAAAGTGACCCAATAATATAATGCCTACAAGAAACTCACTTCACCTGTTAAGACACATAGACTGATAATAAAGGAATAGAAAAAGACATCTCATGCACACAGAAACCAAAAGCGAGCAAGAGACAATGGCAGTACTTTTAGGTAGGAGATAAGCTTCCATGACCTCAGCTGCCACCATTCCCCACAATGCCCCAGCTACCCAAGAGACCCTGAGCCCACTCAACTAGTACATTACTAGTATAAGTAGTACGTTACTACTATAGCAGGCATTTGAGAGAGCCACTACAGTAAAGCTATTAGCAACCAAGGAAATCATAAAAAGTCTACATAACTCCTCAACACTCCCATCAGGGCTAATGATTGCGGTTGCCATTGGGAAACGTGACGGCAAGGCTGCCCCATTCAGCTGTGCCCAACTTTGCCCCCACTTTGGGGCTGAGAATGGAGCCCATGCCAGTGCGCATTCCACAGACAGACTGTTTCCTGAGACAATAGTGTTTCTCCCAGTAAACAAAGATCAAATATAAACTCCCTGCTATCACCACATCTGGCTCTTAACTGCAAGAGCCACCTACTGGCCTGGAGGTCAAACTGCACAATCCAATAGAAGCGTTGACACAAGCACGAAGTGCTTGAGAAAAAGTAAGCGTCTCAAGACCTCTGCCACTCAAGATCTGCAGGAAACTGTTAGCCTCATCACATGCCTAGTACATCGCTACTACAACTGGCATTTGAGAAAGTCGCCACATGAAGGCTATTTATAACCAAGGAATTCATACAGAGTATATGCTATTCTCCCTGGCATTACCACAAGTGCTGGTGTTTGTGCCTGCCAATCAGCTATTTGAAGGAAGGTTTGACAGCTTAGCTCCACCCAGCTTTATCCTCCCCTTTAGGGGCTGAGCAGGGAGCTCAGGCTAGTGTATATTCCATAGACCTGCCCCTTGCCTGAGGCAACAGAGAGCTTCTCCCAGTAAACAAAGATCAAGCATATACCCACCTGCTTCTGCCCAGATTTTATTCATAAGCACCACATAGTAGCCTGGAGGTCTAACTGCAAAACCCAATAAAAAACTGGCGGCAGGGCGCGGTGGCTCAAGCCTGTAATCCCAGCACTTCGGGAGGCCGAGATGGGCGGATCACGAGGTCAGGAGATCGAGACCATCCTGGCTAACATGGTGAAACCCCGTCTCTACTAAAAAATACAAAAAACTAGCCAGGTGAGGTGGCGGGCGCCTGTAGTCCCAGCTACTCGGGAGGCTGAGTCAGGAGAATGGCGTAAACCCGGGAGGCAGAGCTTGCAGTGAGCTGA
>NW_016812222.1:1552953-1567619 GCF_001698545.2 Rhinopithecus bieti | reverse complement strand
AAAAAAAAAAAAAAAAAAAAAAAAAAAAAAAAAAAAAACTGGCTTACACAAGTGCTCAGCACAGGGAAACAAGTTAAGCTTCCTGAGGCTTTTGCACTGTGGCCCTGCAGGAGGTGGTGGCCTAGCCCAGCATATCACTACTACAACCAGCATTTGAGAAAGCTACCACACAAAGACTATCTATAATCAGGAAACTCATACAGAGTCTTTGCCACTGAAAGCACCCAGAACCAAAGCCAAATAACCCTACACAATGTATATTATAATCACATCCTCAAGGGGGAAAAAGTCCTGACCAAATGAAAGTAAATTTAAAAATAAGAACAGACAGTTGATCCAAATGAGAAGAAACCCAAGAAACGATTCTGGAAGTATGAAAAAACAGAGTGTTACAACACCCCAAAGGATTGTACTAACTCTTCCACAATGAACCCTAACCAAAATGAAATCTTTGAAATACCAAACGAAGAATTCAAAATATTGATTTTAAAGAATCTCAGTGAGGTCCAAGAGAAAGTAAAAAATCAATACAAATCAGAAATACAATTCAGGTTATGAATGAAAAATCTACTAGAGATAGATTTTTTAAAGTAGTTTTTTTTGTTGTTTGTTTGTTTTGTTGTTGTTGTTGTTGTTGTTGAGATGGAGTCTTGTTCTGTTGCCCAGGCCAGAGTGCAGTGGTGTGATCTTGGCTCACTGCAAACTCTGCCTCCAGGGTTCAAGTGATTCTCCTGCCTCAGCCTACTGAGTAACTGGAACTACAGATGTGTGCCACTACACCCAGATAATTTTTTTTAATTTTTAGTAGAGATAAAGTTTCACCCTGTTGGCCAGGCTGGTTTCAAACTCCTGACCTCAAGTGATCTGCCCACCTTGGCCTCCCAAAATGCTGGGATTACAGGTGTGAGCCCACTGTGCCCAGCCTAAATAGTTTTTTTTAATGAACTTCTGTAAATGAAAAATTCATCCAGCCTGGGCAACAGAGCAAGACTCCGTCTCCAAAAAAATAAAGAAAAAGAAAAAAAGAAACTACAGAATATAGTTGAAGGCTCTAACAATAGACTAAACCAAGCAGAAGAAAGAGGTTCGGAACTTGAAGACAAGTCTCTTTTGAATTAACCCAGTCAGACAAAAATAAAGAAAAAAGAATTTTAAAAAATGAACAGAACTTTCAAGAAGTATGAGATTATGTAAAGTAACTACTGAACCTATAAGTCACAGGTATTCCTGGGGAAAAGAAAAAGTGAGAAGTTTGGAAAAACTATTTGAGGAAGTAATTGGGGAAAACCTCTTTAGTCTTGCTAGAGATTTAGACATCTAAATAAAAGAGGCTCAAGGAACCCCAGGAAGATACATTGCAAGACAGACTTCATCAAGATATGTAGTCATCAGACCATCTAAAGTCAACATGAAGGAAAAAAATTCTAAAATCAGCAAGAGAAAAGTATATAGTCATCTATAAAGGAAATCCCATCAGAATAACAGTGGACTTCTCAGCAGAAACCTTACAAGCCAGAAGAGATTGGGTCTAATTTTTGGACTTCTTAAAGAAAAAAAAACCTGTCAAACATGAATGTTATATCCGGTTAAACTAAGCATCATAAATGAAGGAGAAATAAAGTCTTTCCTGACAAGCAAACGCTAAGATAACACATCATCACTAGACCAGTCCTATAAGAAATGCTCAAAGGAATTCTAAAAGTCAAAATTAAAGTTCAGTACTCACCATCATAAATACACACAAAAGTATAAAACTCACAGGTTTTATAAAACAATTAATTGAGACTACAGAGCAACTAGGTAAAAAAAATAACATTACAACAGGAACAAATCCTTATATATCAATATTAACTTTGAATAAAAAAGGATTAAATGCCCCCACTAAAGAGATATAGATTGACAAAATAGATTTAAAAACACGAACTAACTATATGCTGTTTACAAGAAACTCACCTTATTAATAAAGACATGAATTCAGGTAAAGGGATGGAAAAAGATGTTCTGCACAAACAGAAACCAAATGAGAGGAGGAGTAGCTATACTTATATCAGATAAAGCACACTTTAAATCAACAACAGTAAAATAAAACAAAGGAGGTCATTATATAATGATAAAAAGATCAATTCAGCGAGAAGATATAACCATCCTACTAAATACATATGCACCTAACACAAGAGCACCCAGATTCATAAAACAAATACTACTAGACCTAAGAGGGATGAGAAATTACCTAATTGGTACAATGTACACTATTGTGATGATGGTTACACTAAAAGCCCAGACTTTACTGCTACTCAATATATCCATGTAACAAATCTGCCCTTGTATTCCTAAATCTATAAAAAAAATTAAAATTTAACAAAAATAAATAAAACACATAGCTAAAACTAAAAAAGCAAAAACAAAAAACTTACTATGGTAAATATTGGTAAAGATGTGGGGGGAAAAGTGAACTCTCAAATATTGCCAGTGGGAATATAAAATGGTACCACTTTGGAAAACAATTTGGTAGTTTGTTTTTGTTTTTTTCTTTTCTCTCTTTTTTTTTTTTTTTTGCATGCCAGAAAAAAATATTTACAGGAACTATGGAACACAGAGGTTTATTACATCCATAATTAACATGGAACATTTACTTATCAGTTTGATAAGGACAACACTGAGACATCTTAGGACAGAGAGAAAGGGCAATTTTCAAAGGGAAAAAGCATAGTATATGCATATTTAATAAGTAAAACATACACAGACCCTGTGAGTCCATCATTCTAATTCTAGCTGTTTATCCAAGAGAAATGAAAGCATATGGCTGCACAAAGAGTTGCACACAAATTTTCAGTGGCAGTTTTATTTGTAATAGCTAATATGTGAAAACAATCATAATGTTCATTAGGGGGTAAATGGATAAATAAATGATCATACATGCATAAAAAGGAATACAAGCAATAAAAGGAATTAACTATTAGTACATGAAACATATATGATTCAAAATAATTGCCTTGGATGGTAAAAGCCAAGCAGAAAAGTATTCATGCTATATTACTTCATTTACGTAATATTCAAGAGAATGCCAAGAAAGCTACAAAAACAAATAGCAGGTCAGTTGTTGTCTGGGTATCATGGAGGTAGAGGGATGGAAGGGAAGAGGAAAGGGTGGATACCAAAGAGGAATGAGAAACATTATGTTGATCATGGTAATGTTTTCACCAGTGCATCTTTTGCCAAGTTAATCAAATTATAGACTCTAAATAATGCAGTTTAATCAATTATAGCTCAGTAATTTTAAATGAAAAAAAATAAAAACTCCTCTCAAAGAAGAAAACCTCTAGGACCGTATAGCTTTCAGTCGCAAATAGTCAGGCACTCAAAAAAAAAACTTTAACACAAATAAAATTCTCTTTGGTTGCCACCTTAAACTCATTCCCATCCAGAGAAAACAGCTTTTATTAGAATGACATGTGATTTGCATTTTTAGTTCATGCATTTATTTACATTCACATATATATAACTTTTTCACATAAATTGGAATCATTACTATGCATGTTGTTCTAAAATGTTGCTTTTTTACTCAAAAAATGTTTAATAAGATAAAATCTGCTGCACTCTTTTTAACAGAAGGACAGAATTAAATCATATGGATGCACTTCATTTTATGCTGCTCTACAGAGTGACAAGATTCTTTGTGCATATATCTTTGAGCAGTTATTTCTTTCTTTATAAAAGCCTTTTTAAATTTCCAGATCATCAACAAAGCATTAATTTGATCAGTTAAAAAACAATTGCTTCTATCCTTCTCTGAAAAGAATAATATACAGAAAAGAATTACATATATATATATATGAATAATATGTCATAAGTGATCAGAAAGACATTGTATTTTAGGTGGAGAGACAGAGAGGTGACCAGACTGCTACATGCAGTAAGATGAACCCTGATAGAACTAACACTGGAGGCTGTGAAAAAACAGCTAGGAGTACCCAGCCTTGGTAGAACAGCATGATTTCTTCCTGTAATTCTTTCTCTCCAAATTGCCATACACTTCAGCAGAGTTTGCAACTTCTCTTCTAAGTCTTTATCCTTCCCCCAAGGCATGCCTAGTACAGGATTCTTGAACAGTGATGCCTCAATTAGAGTTGCTGGCCAATAGATTGAAGCTGTGTTGGCACAATATCCTACATCCTCCCAATCTACTGGCTGAGCCCAACCCCCCCTAAGAAGGACAATAAAGATCTGTGTTCAGAGTCATACTGAATAGAGACTTCTGGACTCTATAGAACCCACTGCCTCCTGATGAAGTCCCTACTGTTCACCCTTGCAGTTTTTATGCTCCTGGCCCAATTGGTCTCAGGTAAACAGAATCTTGGGGAAGAAGAAACACTGGCCTAGAACAGGGTCCTGCACATGGAGTCCCTATTTCTAAGTAGTCTGTGGAAATGGGGTCTGGCTTCTCACTGGGAGCAGGGCTGAGATTTGTCCTACTTCTTCAGATCACCGCTGTTCTAAGAAACTTGAAGGCTCTCAGGGTAGAGCAGGATCTATGATCGGAGCTGGGGAGTAGGGTAAGGCAAATCCCATAAAGTTGCCTCCAAAGGTAGAAATGATCTTGAAATCCTAAACTTCTATCCTGTCACTTCGGGTCAGTTCAGTCAAGCTCTGCCTCATTTCACCCTCTTTTTTTTTTTTTTTTTTTTTTTTTTGTGTGGTCAATATTCCCTCCTGAGGTAACAATTACATAATATTACTTCCCCCAGTGTTCTTGGTCTTATAGAGAAGGTCTCTGATTTTTTGTTTGTTTGTTTGTTCTTGAACGTTGTTAACAGAACAGGGAAGGCTGTTTCTATATATGTATAGGACTGTAAAATGGAAAAGGAAAAAAAAACTCTGTGTGGAAACTATTGCAAATCTGTATCAGATTTCAGCTCTGTTTGTGTAAGCATTTATTTTTAATTTATTCTGTAGCTTATATTTACAAAACCAAGACAAGAACACTGAAAGTTATTTAGAAATAAATTGGCCACATTTCATCACTGCTTGCATTTTTTTTCCCTTGTAACCAACTGATATATGAGTTTATAACCTGCTTTATTTTTTTACCTAAGATTCTATCAGGAAAATTTTCACAGGTTTTGAATATTACTTGAAAATACAATTTGCAGTAGATGCTTATAATTCTGTCATATTTTTGTACCAATATTAACTTGGAGAGTCCTTAATTGTGTGCCATTTGGGTTATTTTTTCTAATGTGTGAGTATTGTAAATAGCATTATACAACCTTATCAATACATCATTGTGAGATTCTCTGTTTGTATAGGTAAATTTTAGAAGTTCCATTGCTTGGTCCAAGGATATTATTTCTTCTAAGTTAACTGGCACATATTACCAATGGTTACTATTGGAGTATTTGTATTTTTAACATTTGTTAAAAATATTTCTTGCAAATATTTTCAAATATATTGGTTGTTTCTAAAATGCATTATTTATTTGAGACACCTAATTTTCATTTTCATGATGTCACATCTATTGGTGTTTTCTTTGCATTCTTCCATTAACTTAGAAAGTCCTTCTCCCTCTTGAGAACAGCTCTTCATGTATGATTTTGTTTTTTACACTGGACTCAATCCCACCTTTTACATAAGACACAATGAAATAAACTAACATTCTTTAGTATACTTTCCTAATGGGTGGAGGGTTATATAATAACTCCATAGCCCGTCTCTAGAGATTGTAGTTTATATTCCCTAGAATTTGCAGAAATGTTCAAATTGATAGTGGGTAAGAGGAAATTATAATACTCTCATGGTTGTCTCAAAAAATGTTTTAGACCTATTGCATCCTTGAAATTCTATGAGTTTAAATTGCCTGATTTCTCCCTCTGTCTCTGGAACATTAGTGACATACATCAACATACATCACATACTTGTATGTCTTCCTTTTTCTACACTTTGTGTGTGTGTGTGTGTATATTCTAACATACACATATCTAAAGAATTCTATGTGTGTTTATATTTATAAAATTTCACTTAAACCTCAAAGTAGGTATTTACGATTAGGAAAAACATGCTAAAGCAACTGGAAAGGCACTTGAATAAACAGTGCTCAAAAACTATTGCTATTTTTTATCCTCCTGTGATAAATACTTAGGCTTAATAATCTATATAATTCCTTTATTCAGGTAATTTGTATGTGAAAAGGTGTCTAAACGACATTGGAATTTGTAAGAAGACGTGCAAACCTGAAGAGGTGCGTTCAGAAAATGGTTGGGTAATGTGCGGCAAACATAGGGCATGCTGTGTTCCAGCTGACAAACGTTCTGCTTATCCTTCTTTCTGTGTCCGTGCAAAGACTACGAGAACTTCAACGGTAACAGCAACAGCAACAACAACAACAACAACTTTGATGATGACTAATGCTTTGATGTCTTCGATGACTACGATGGCCGCTACCCCTGTTTCTCCCACTACTTGAACATTCCAGCCTCTGTCTCCTGCTCTAGGATCCCCGGCTCATTAAAGCAAAGAGGCTTATTCTGGTGTCCGTTTTCTCTCTACAGTCCCCTTCCCACTTTCCCTCCATTCAACAGTATCTGGAAGGGCACCACGATTTCATTGCACTAGCATTTCTATGGTAGAAATGCAAATAAAATAGGGGCCAGGAACAAGTGAGGGTTAGTCCAAAACACACACTCAGGAATGATGGATAGTAGCAATGTCATCCTTGAAGACAGTTCTAGGCCCACAGCTTGCCATACCAATTATTATCAAACTTCATGTACATCAGAAACACCTGGAGAGATGGCTAAAGCACAGATTTCTAGGGCTCACTTTTAGTTTCTAGTTCTGCAGGGGAGCTTGAGAATTTGCATTGCTCACAATTTCCCAGGTGATGCTAGTGCTGCTGGTCCAGGGACCACACTGTGAGAACAATTGGCTTATAATATGAAAGGATTGAAAGCCGACTGTGAATGTGATTTCATACAGATTGAAGGCTGCATTTCCTATGTAGTTTTGGAGTAGGTAGTAACACAAAATCATCCTACAGAATCCTCCTACAACAACCTGAGAATGTAGGTATTATAACCTCACTTTAGAAAAGAGAAAACTTGATTTCTAAGCATTAGAAGACTGGGACAGACTAAATTAACTACTGAGAGCATTCTGTCACTGCACCATGAGGTTGCCCAATTTTCTTCTCACCCTGGAAATCCTCATTCATAGCTTCCAACTTAAATATGATGAAAGGGAGATCAAGAGCTCTATAAAGTGTCCTGAATGTTAGGACAGGCACTCATCCCAAGCAATAGAATGTTTCCCTTACATTACATTACATTGGTGCTCTGCCTGCACCAATAAGAGAATATGACTGGGTGTATCATAGTTGTCCATCCATGCCTCAGGCCCACTTCCCTGATAGTTGGACACGGAGAATAGGCAATGCCGATGCCTTCACTTTCTGGACACTTACAGTAGCTGTGTTTCTCTTTGTCATCTCAGTCAGTTTGCTCACTTATGAAATGATAGTGTTTTACTCAGTATCTTTCTCCCCACCCCTGTCATAGTACATCTTTCTGATTCTGAAAATATAAGATTGGCTTATGTTTTGTGGGGTCAACTTCACCTTTGACCCCATAAGATCCTAGAGATTTAGTGTAGAGATATAAAAGTTGGAGTAAACATTGGTGGAAGGGTTTTCTCCACTATAGACACAAATCCATGAGTGCCATCACAGACTCCTTTTCCTTCTTCACTTGATTCCAGTGAAGATCCATGTTCACTCTACCACCTCCAATATGTACCATGACCTCTATCTCCAACCACTGCTAGGATCATTGCAATAGCCTTCCCATTGATTGCTCTGCATTCCTTTCACACACACGCCTAACTATACTCCACAATGAGAGCCAGAATCATTTTTCTGAAACACAAATCTAACCATTAGACTCCCCTCTGGCATCTTTGCCCATAGCATCCTAAGACAACTTTTCCGTGCCCCCTTCATCACTCTTGGTGTTCAGAAGCTGCCTTTTGTTTCCAGTTTTACCTCCAAAGCACTCTCACAGGGCATCTTGCTATCCCGCCACACGTACCCGTTTGTGATTGGTTTGAACTCACTGGATTGCTTCTGGTTTTGAGTTTTTGTGCATACTTTTCTGTCTCCATTTATAACTGCCTGGAAAAAAGTCTTTGTTTTCTTCGGGAGGACTTTAATAACCACACTGTTCTACCCACAATGGCACTACTGCCACCATTTGTGCTCCACTGTTATGACTTATCCAGAATTTTAAGTCATCATGTCACATGCTTCACTCTGAATATCTGCTTATGTCTTCTCCCCTTCTAGACTTTGAAATTTTGTTTAGGAACAGGAACCATTTTATCTTCTGTTTCTTCTACCATCCCCTAACAAGATTCTATATTAATTCTTGTTGAATAAGTAAGAGGGATTCTCGAAGACCTGAAAGATCTTTGGATGTTACTGAAATCTCATTTTTATTTATTTTAGATCTTTTCCAAGAAACAGGTTTCTGTCTCCTTTAGAAGATCTATGATCTATGTCATTACACAGTAGAGGAGTTTTGGGGAGTGGCTTGTCCCAAGTGGTAGGACATCATTGCCTCTTACACCCATGCTTATCTTTGTAAGCAGAACTCATGAACTCAAACAAGAAGGTTGGAAGATAGAAGCAAGTTACTTCAGCAGAGGAGAATAGTAGGAAAAAAACGTAACTTTAGAGTTGGGTGTATCTGAGGTCATTCATGATCCCACCATATATCCACTCTTGGACTGTAGACAAATGATTTCCCATTTTTGAGCCTATGTTGCTGAATTTGAAGAACAGAGAAAATACTTACTCCCACTCAAGGTACTTTGAGGGTTGCGAGAGTAATATATTAAAATGTCAATCATATCATAGGGATTTAGCTGTAACAGGTTGTTCCCTGGATAAGAAACAGTACAGCACATTTCCCCAGGGCCCTGCCCACTGGACCTTTGCTGCCTTGCAAGAGTATGGGTGATTATAGCCTATGTTTCACCTGAGGGAAGACTCATTATTAGGCTGAGAATAGTGTAACAAAGTTGAGGGTCATGGGATTTATTTGAACAACCAGATGAGATTTTAAAGGCTTCTAGTAGAACTTGCTGTGCTTTCTTTTCAATAATTACCTTGATCACTACCTTGAAAACATCTTAGAGCTATTATCACGTTGATTCTAGACGATGAATATAATCTCAGTGCTGCAGCCTGAAACAGTGTCCTCCTTTCCTCTTGCCTCATATCTCACTCCTCCTTCATGCCATGCTGGAACTTAGGTGGCAAATATTCTTTTCCTGCTTTGGAGTTGACTAATGGCATTAGGAGGACAAGGGAAAAGGAATCTTTATCGTGTGAGAAACTGTGATGTGCCAGACACATTAATATACAATTTCTTAAGCAAAAGCATTGTATGATAATTATGACAACATGATTAAAGCTGAGGAACCTGGAGTAAAATGTATCTAGGGTTACATCTAGGTTTGTTCCTTACTACTTTTACTCATCATGTGGTCTCTATATCAATTTCCTCATTTGCAAGGCAGGTATAATCATGCATCTACCTCTTAGAATTACTCTAAAAATTAAAATAGATATTGCATATAGGGCACCATGATCCCTAGCACTGATGAAATTCTAAGACATGTAGATTTTAAAAGGCATATAAGATACAGGTTATTCCAGTTTAAAATATGAAATGTTTAAAAAATAAAATATGTAAATTCTGAGTTTCAGGGAGAAAGAGGATCTTGCACAAGAACAACCATATTTAGAAGGCAATTTTACTTGTTTTCAAGGCCACATCTCTACCCCATCTCATGCTAACCCTGACTATATCCTCAAAGCTGACTTCTACTCATATTACATAGCTATGTAAACCATGCACGTGCATGTCTGTGTGCATTCAGACTCTAGCGTTTTTTTGTTTGTTTATTTTGAGACGGAGTCTTGCTCTGTCGCCCAGGCTGGAGTGCAGTGGTGCGATCTCTGCTCACTGAAAGCTCCGCCGCCTCCCGGGTTCACGCCATTCTTCTGCCTCAGCCTCCCTAGAAGCTGGGACTACAGGTGTCCGCCACCACGCCCGGCTAATTTTTTTGTATTTTTAGTAGAGACGAGATTTCACCATGTTTGCCAGGATGGTCTCGATCTCCTGACCTCGTGATCTGCCCACCTCGGCCTCCCAAAGTGCTGGGATTACAGGTGTGAGCCACCACACCTGGCCCAGATTCTAGTGTTTTGAATAAATTTTTGCCTTATAAATTAAACAAGATTTGGATTTCACCAGTCACTGATACTCGATCCCAATTGGATATTCTTTCAAAAATCTGACTTCTCTCCTGAGGTGAGAGTAAGATTCCTGGGCACTTTTCGTAATACTTACCTTAACCTAGCTAAACACAATGAATACTCTTTTCTTTGAGGTGTCAGTGGAAATTAAGAGGAGAGTCTGAACTCTTACCTCCCACATAGGGCTTGCAGAGAGGTGAAGATGGCAGTCCTCCCCTCTGTTGGTAATGGAGACCTAGAAGAAAGGCTGGGCATCCAACTCCCACGCAGTCATGTGAAGCAGCCCAGAGCAACATTCCCCTTCACTGCCTGTGCAATGGCAGTAGAGACCTAGCTGGGATTCAGATTTCCCATCCCTCAACCAGTGGTAGCAATTGGCCTGGGGAGGAACCCCTTCCCTGCTGGTGCCATGTCAGTGAAAACTGAGGGGAGACTGAACTTGCCCTTCCCTGAAATAGTATAAAAGGCCTGAGGTGGACTTCCCTTCCCAACCAGTTCATTATCATTGAAGACCAAGGGGTGGTCTCAACTTCAATCCCCAGGGGGCCGTGGCTGGCATCAACCCTCCTTCCAGTTAGTGAGGATAAAGGATAGGAGGGTGCAGGAAAACAGGTGTCTTTAAAACTGAATAATGTTGTTTTACCACAATTTTAAAACTGAATAAGAAGACATGGCAGACCCCTGAAACTAGATAACTACACACAGAACTAGCCAGAACTAACATGCAAAAGGTTTAAGAATAGAACTGCAGTGGGGAATACCACCTAGATTTTTAAAATAAAAACTTGTATATATTTAAGGTATATATGCAACATGATGTTTTGATATACATAGACATAGTAAAATGATTGCTATAATCAAATTAACATATCCACCTCTTCACATAGTTATCTTTTTTTGAGGAAACAGCACCTGAAACCCATCCTCTTAGCAAATTTCCAGTATGCAACACCATGTTATTAACTAGAGTCCCCATACTCCCCTTTAGCTCTCTAGACTTTATCCTATACAACTTCAACTTTGTACCCTTTGACCAGCATCTCCCCATTTCCTCTACGCCCCTCTACCCCTGATAATCAGTGGTCTACACTCCTCTATGTATTTGACTTTAAAAATTCCACATATAAGTGAGATCATGCCATACTTTTTTTCTGTGTCTGTCTTATTTCACTTAGCATATTGTCCTCTGGGTTCATCTATGTTGTTCTGAACGGCAAGATCTCCTTTTTCAAGGCTGAATAACATGCCATTGTGTATATACACAATTTATTTAATGTATTCATCTATCGATGTTGTTAGATGATAATGTCTTCATCTATCGACTTAGGTTGATTTCATATCTTGGCTATTGTGAATAATGCTGAGCACAGATATCTCTACATGGTGCTGGTTTCATTTCTTTTTAGTATATACCGAGATGAGGGATTGATGGGTCATATAGTAGTTCTGTTTTTATTTTTTTGAGAAGCCTCCATACTGTTTTACATAATTGCTGTGCTAATTTACATTTCCACCAACAGTGTGCAAAAGTTCCCTTTTCTTTACATTCTCACCAATACTTGTGATCTCTTGTCTTTGTGATAATAGTCATCCTAACAAGTGTGAAGTGATTTCTCATTGTGGTTTTGATTTGCATTTGCCTGATGATTAGTGATGTTGAGCACCTTTCCATACACTTGTTAGCCACTTTTAGGTCTTCTTTAGAAAGATTTCTGTTCAGGTCTTCGCCCGATTTTCAAGTGGGCTATCAGTTTTTCGCTACTGAGTTGTGTACGTTTCTTATATATTTTTAATATTAACCTTATGTGATATATGGTGGGCAAGTATTTTCCTCTCATCCCATAAACTGCCTTCTCACTCTGTTGACTGTTTTCTTTGCTGTGCAACAAATGATCTTCAATGATAATACCAAGAATATGCAATACAGAAATGATAGTCATTTCAACAGATGGTGTTGGGAAAACTGGATTTCCACAGGCAAAACAAATGAAATGGATCCTTATCTTACACCACACACACACACACACAAACTCAAAATGGATTTAAAGATTTAAATGTGAGCCTGGCAAACTTAAACCTCCTAAAATAAAACAGAAGGGAATATATGCATGACTTTGGTCTAGGCAACAGTTACTTGAATACGACCTCAAAGCCACAAGCAACAAAAGCAAAAATAATATATTAGTGGGACTGTGGATACATTTGAAACAAACTACAAACTAGGAAAATCTCAGCAAAGAAATAGAAGATACAGGCTGGGCGCGGTGGCTCACGCCTGTAATTCCAGCACTTTGGGAGGTTGAAGTGGGCGGATCATGAGGTCAGGAGACCGAGACTATCCTGGCTAACACAGTGAAATCCCGTCTCTACTGAAAAAAATACAAAAAATTAGCTGGGCATGGTGACAGGTGCCTGTAGTCCCAACTACTTGGGAGGCTGAGGCAGGAGGATGGTGTGAACCTGGGAGGCGGAGGTTGCAGTGAGCTGAGATCATGCCACTGAACTCCAGCCTGGGCGACAGAGTGAGAATTCGTCTCAAAAAAAAAAAAGAAAAAGAAAAAATAATCAAATGGAAATGATAACTTGTAATCAAATGGAAATGATAAAATGTAATCAAAGTAAAAAAGAAAAAGTCACTGTATAGGCTCAATAGTAGATGGAACATGACAGAGGAAAGATAAGACAGATCTATAGAATTACCCAACCTAAAAACAGAGAAAAATAGATTGAAAATTGTTGCAGGAAGTCAGGGACCCCGAACAGAGGGACCAGCTGAAGCCGTGGCAGAAGAACATAAATTGTGAAGGTTTCATGGACACTTATCACTTCCCCAATCAATACCTTTGTGATTTCCTATGCCTGTCTTTACTTCAATCTCTTAATCTCGTCATCTTCTTCGTAAGCTGAGGAGGATAAATGTCGCCTCAGGACCCTGTGATGATTGTGTCAGCTGCACAAATTGTTTGTAGAGCATGTGTGTTTGAACAATATGAAATCTGGGCATCTTGAAAAAAGAACAGAATAATAGCAATGTTCAGGGAACACCAGAGATAAGACTTCTCACTGCCAGTGAGCCGGATGGAACAGAGCCATATTTCTCCTCTTTCAAAAGCAAATAGGAGAAATGTCGTTGAATTCTTTTTCTCAGCAAGGAACATCCCTGAGAAAGAGAATGTGCCCTGAGGGTAGGTTTATAGACGGCCCCCTCAAGGCATGCCGAAGGGATGAAATAAGCCCCAGTCTCCTGTAGCGCTCCCAGGCTTATTAGGATGAGAAAAATTCCTGCCTAATAAATGTTGGTCAGACAGGCTGTCTGCTCTCAAACCCTGTTTCCTGATAAGATGTTATCAATAACAATGCATGCTGAAACTTCATTAGCAATTTTAATTTCGCCCCATCCAGTGGTCCTGTGATCTCACCCTGCCTCTACTTGCTTTGTGATGTTTTATTACCTTGTGAAATATGTGATCTCTGTGACCCACACCCTATTCATGCACTCCCTCCCCTTTTGAAAATTACTAATAAAAACTTGCTGGTTTTACGGCTCGGAGAACATCAAGGATCCTGCCAACATGTGATGTCTCCCCCGGACACCCAGCTTTAAATTTCTCTCTCTTGTGCTCTTTTCCTTTATTTCTCAAACCAGCCGAGACACCTAGGAAATAGAAAAGAACCCACGATAAATATCGGGGGTGGGGTTACCCCCGATAAAAATAATGAACAGAGCCACAGATACCTGTGAGACATAAAAAGATCTAATGTTCATGTCATCCGAGCTCAAGGAGAGGGAGAGTGTGGAAACGAAAAAAATATTTTAAGGAATAATGACTGAAAACTATCCCAAGTGTGACAGAATACATAAATCTGTAATTCAAGATCTTAAATTAACCCAAAACAAGATAAACCCAAAGAAATCCATGCCAAGATAAAGTATAATCAAACTAAAACTAATAGCTAAAGACAGACAAAAATCAAGTGAGCATTCAGAAACAATACACCACCTGTGGTGAAACAATGGTTTGATTGATGGGATTTGTCATCTGAAACCATGGAAGCAAAAAAGAAACGTCATCACATGTTTCAAATGACGAAATAAAGAACTATCAAATCCAAATTCTATATCTAGAAAAAAAAATGTTCTCTAGGAATAAACAGGGAAAGGAAAACATTCTCAAACACGAAACAATTAGTGAAATGTATCACCAGCAGCCCCTACTCTAAAAAAATAGTCAAAGACAGTTCTCTAAACAGAAATGATAATAGGGGGCTTGGAACTTCAGAAAGGAAGAAGTCAATAGAATGGGTAAAATGAGAGGTGAATATAATAGACTATGCTTTTTTTTTTTTTTTTTTT
>NW_016812222.1:1538269-1550395 GCF_001698545.2 Rhinopithecus bieti | reverse complement strand
CCCCCCCCCCCCCCCAACTAGGACTTCCTAGCCATGTTGCTAGTAGCTACAAATTGCTTTTTAGAACCTAGATTCATACTCAGCTCCCATTCTTTCCAGTAGTGTGAATTGGAGTAAGTTTCTTATGTTTTCTGTGCCTTTGAGTTTCTCATTTGTAAAATGGAGATAATAATATCTACCTCAAAGTGTTGCTGTAAAGGTAAATGAGCTTATGTATGTAAGCCATCTACAGGAGTGCCAGCACAGAGAAAGTGTTATATAACGGTTAGCCATTTGTTATTATCATTGTTGTGTTTTGTTTTCTTTCTAATGTCTGGACCTTCTAATGATTCAGACTCATGGGACCCTATTTCATTCTGTTTTTATAATTTTAACCTGTAAGATTCTCATTTTAATTGGAATTCCATATTTAGGAATTCTTGGGTGCCTTGGATGTATGAAGAAAATATTCACATCTCCTTCCACTAAACAACTAGCTGAATTAACAACTGAGACCTCTTATAATTAAATTCTTTACTTGATTTTTGTAATCCACATAAATAGCTTGAACTTAGGCTGAAGCCCATGAGAATTTGTGGCTACAATTCATAGGGTTAATATTTCCCTTCTCCATCCAGAGCCAAGGTTAATGCTGACAAAATACAATCTAATAAAGATTAATTTGTGTGTGTGTGTGTGTATACACTCATGTGTCAGAGAGAGAGATTTCATTCTTCCTTAGGCTGAGATTGTTGCCTTTGAATCTCAGGTTTATATAAGGGTATCAATTATATGTCTTCCCTAGGACTAGATCTTAGCTTTATACGTCTCACATAGCCATCAAAATAATGCTCAATTTACCTTTCAATCTTAGTTTTTGGCCTGTGCAGATTTCTTTCATTTTTGATGGTTTCTCAATGCAGTAATTTCCTTTTTACATTAACCCAACTTTTTTGATTATTTTCACCAGATACCTTGTTCGATATATCTATTCTACTATATTTATATTAATAACAGTCCACTATATATGTGTCTTATTGTCTAATATTGCTGAAATATTTTTAATCCAATAATGAATCTCTGTCATCTAATCAGTGAGTTTGAGCTTTGTAAATGTATTATAACTACTGATCTATTAGGACTTTTTCCTGCCCTCCAGTTGTGACTTATCTATTCCTCATTTTTTTAGTTTCTGTTGGATAGATCATGTTTTCTTCTGCTAATATGAATATTATAATTTTATTTTTATTTGTTTGTTTTATTAGAAATTTGTCCTTGCTCTCAGGACCCATTCCTATCCTTATATTTATTATTACTAATTTAACATCCAGCTTCACAAATACAACTTTAATATGAAGGCTTTTTGTGTTTCTCCTGACTGCTCAGACTTAGTGTCTTTATTTGATGCTCCACCACCAAGTCACCTGTAAGGGAAGTTTGCATTCACAGGAAGACTGTAAATAATAAAACCAATTCCTTGACTAGGACTTAAACCATATAAAAGCTGGTGGCAAAAGTAAAGAGAGGTGATCCTTGAGATCTCTGAGGTAACTGCTCTTAAATTTACATTTGCCTCTAAAAATGATTTATTCTATGTCAATATCTCTCAATGTAAACATATTCTTGTGTAAAACCACTATGTGACCTGAATAATGGCCTTAGGGCTCATCTAAGCCAACTGGCTTCTTTATTTAATGCATCTTAGTGGTTAACAGGGTTGAAATTTTTTGAAAACTGCAATCAATGATCAAAGAATCATATAGGTAAACATCGATTCCTTGTGGCAACATTTTAATATTTTCAAAGACAAGATATAACTGGTAGAAAAAAATACCCTTGCATCTTTTTTTTCTAATTGTGGTTAAATATAATGTTGAACATTTTAGCCATTTTTCCTTTTATTTTTAGTTGACACATACTTGTACATATTTATAGGATACAAAGTGATATATATTTATTTCAATACATGTATACAATGTGTAATGATCAAACCAGGGTAATTAGCATATCCGTCACCTCAAACATTTATCTTTTATATTGGGAACATTCAAAATCCTCTCTTCTAGCCTTTAAAAGTATACAATAAATTGTAGTTAACAATATTCACCTTACAGTGCTGCAACACCAGAAGTCATGCCTCCTATCTAGCTATAATTTTGCATCCATTAGCCAGTCTCACTCCATCCTCCCCCTCCCTAATCATTACCAGCCTCTAATATTAATATCTGCAACCCTACTCTCTACTTCCATGTGCTCAACTTTTTTAGCTCCCATATATAAATAGAAACATGTGGTAATCTTTCTGCGCCTGACATTTCACATAACATAATGTCCTCCAGGCTATATCCATGTTTTTGCAAAGGACAGAATTTTATTATTTTTATGGGTGAATAGTATTCCATTGTATACATATATTCCATTGTGTTTATATATATGTATAGTATTCCATTGTGTGCATAAATATGTATATATGTATGTGTGTGTGTATATATATATACACACACATAATATATATTCTTCTGCATATGGAAATCCAGTTTCTTCAGCATGATTTATTGAAGAGGGTATCCTTTCCCCAGTGTATGTTCTTGGTGTTTTTATAAAAAGTCAGGTGACCTCAGATCAGACCCAACTACATCATACCTCCTTTCCAAATGTGCAAGAAACCTACTAGAAATTCTTATTGTTGGAGTTTCAGATTTACGTCTTGGTTTATATTGCCATATTCATTTTTGGAGGTGAGTACATTTCGATCTTGGTCCAGCTGCACAGAGAGTCAAAGTAGGAAAAGCAAAGATTCTTCCCACCAGTCTACAGCCTACAGAGTGGCATTCGGTGCAATGGGATGGAACATGCTGTGTCTCTATTCCAGGTGGGGGTAAAGTGGGTGACCTCAAATTTCCTGTGTCTGCTTACATGATGCAAAGTTCACAGTTCAGAAGTTTAGGGACACACTTCATATCATCCCATCTGTTCTGGTTCAGTGCATAAGAATCCAAGTCTCTAAGGAAGGTAGCATAGTGTGCAGTTCACTGGACCAAAAGCTTTGGCTGCACCTCTTCTGGAAAGCCTGGCCATGGGGCTCTTCCTGATCATTGCAATTCTGCTGTTCCAGAAACCCACAGGTAAACCAAACCAGAGGCTCACTCGAATCAACAGTGGGATGGAGTATTTTCAAGAGCCAAAGGGAACTTCATAATCCACACTAAAAGGAAATAGAGCCCTCAAAGATGGCTAAAGTTTATCCAACATCATCAGAAATTTCCTCTTTCTGGAGCCTTATTCCATGGTACTATCCTTAAAAAGGAATACTCACAGAGCTAGAAAGAGGTAATAATTGCTTCTGGGAAAGATGTGTTGTTATAGAAAGGAATGATCCCAATATCTAGGGATACCTTTATGTCTTTGGATATGGTTTTTACTCTGATGCTCAGCTATATTTCCTTTTACTCAAATATATGCGTGTGTGTGTGTGTGTGTGTGTGTGCCTTCTCTATTATACTGCAGTGTGTGAATAGAGGAAGAAGCAAATTATGGAATTAGGTTTAAGAAATATGTCTTCAATATCTACTAGTTTGTCAACTTTGAGTAAGTAGTGAAGACTGTAGGAGCCTCAGTTTCCTCATCTATGGAGATAATGACACCTGGTTAACAGGGGTTTTATTAAGTGATATAACTCATGTGAAGCTTGGCACATATTAAGAACTTAAAAATTAGAGTTTCCTTTCCTCTTTCAAAACCAGATCTCTTACATGTGTCCCTTATTATAAGAACAGCAATGGCCTATTCCTGGCCCTCTACATTCCTAAGACCCAATAGATCACTACCTTACTGGATAACATGAAAGTCATTCTTGACCCTGATAGTGGGTTTGAACTTAGGAGAATAGTTTGACTCAGACATAAGTGCATAGTAACAGTATGTTGTTCTCTGGGCATCAGAGGAGGTACAGTAGTAAGTAGTGCCCTGGGAGCATTCAGGATGGAGGCAGATTTGCTGAGGTTCCTATGTAGAGCATAGTTCCATAGCCTAGAATCAAGGGTTCAGCTCCTTTATTTTCTCAGACAAGATCTCATGTTCTTGGCGGAGTCTATCAGATGTTAAAGAGAGGCCTAAAACCTCACAGGACCTAAATATAGGTGGAATTGAATGAAATTGAGGCTCAAAAAGCTATACAAAGACTCAGTGAAATTACAAGTTTGTTTTTGTTTTTTTAAGGGATAAACAAGATAAATAGACTACTATTTTTTGTTAGTAGATTAACAAAAGAAGTGAGATGATCCAAATAAGCACAATTAGAAACAACAAAAGTGACATTACAACAGATCCCACAGACATATGAGAGATCCCCAGAGACTATTATGAGCACTTCTATGTACACGAACTGGAAAATCTAGAGGAAATGGATAAATTCCTGGAAACATACAACCTCCCAAGATTAAACCAGAAACTGAAACCCTGAACAGACCAATAACAAGTTCCAAAATTGACTCATCAATTAAAAACCTACTAACCAAAAAAAGCTCTGAACCAGATGGGTTCACAGCCTACTTTTACCAGACATCCAAAATCAGCTGGTACCAATTCTACTAAAACTATTCCCAAAAAGCAAGAAGAAAGATACCTCCCTAACTCATTCTACAAAGTGCGCATCACCCTGGTACCAAAACCTGGCAAAGACACGACCAAAAAAAAAAAAAAAAACAAACTTCAAGTCAATATCCCTGCTGAACATAATGCAAAAATCCTTTTAAAATATTAGAAAACTGAATCCAAGAATACTAAAAACAAAAAGTTAATTTACCATGAGCAAACAGACCCCCCTCTTGGGATGCAAGGTTGACTCAACATACGCAAATGAACAAGTGTGATTCACCACATAAATAGAATTAAAAACGAAAACCATATAGTCATCTCAATAGATGCAGCAAGCCTTTTGATAAACCCAACATCCCTTCATTAAAAAACCCCTCAACAAACTAGGCATCATAGGAAAATATTTAAAAATAATAAGAGCCATCTATGACAAACCCACAGCCAGCATCATGCTGAATGGGCAAAAACTGAAAGTATTTCCCTTGAGAACTGGGAATGCTTTCTGGAACATTCCAGTTTTCTGGAACATTCCCAGGAATACCCATTCTCACCACTCAGATTCAACCTATTACTGGAAGTCCTAGCCAGAGCAATCAGGCAAGAGGAAGAAATAAAAGGCATCCAAATAGGAAAAGAAGAAGTCAAGCTATCTTTCTTCATTGACAACAGATTATATGCCTAGAAAACCTTAAAGACTTCACCAAAAGACTCCTGGAACTGATAAACGACTTCGGTACAGTGTCAGGATACAAAATCAAAGTACAAAATTAATAGCATTTCTATACACCAATGATGTTCAAACTGAGAGTCAAATCAAGAATGCATTACAAACTCCTGATGTATATGGTGGGCTCCTGATGTACAAAATCCTGGTGCTCAAAGGGACTGGGAGGTGGAGCATCTTTATTTTCATAAGAAACGTTTCCCAGGACCTTGATGGAACGCTTTTAGGATGGGGAACTTTAAGGCAAACAAGAGGGAGTAGTAGGGGGACTACGGGAAGGTGGAAGGGACAGGCCCCCAGCCCTATTCTGAACCCTTGCTTTGGAACCAGAACGCCTCCTCCCTCCAGGGACAGAACCCCAACCCCCCTCCTAGAAACCTGACCTCTCCTGCTCCGACCGCCTTCCCCATTATCCTTCTTGGAGAAACTCAAGCAGAAAGACAGAGGAGCCTCAGACTTGGATCCCAGCTTCTGAGAACACAAGGGAGATGCTGCTGGCCACACTCCACGTTCGTTGGTGACATGGAACCTAGCAGATAATCACTACGCGGGGTTCTCAGTCACCCAGTCTCAGGGGGCGCTTCCTAGGTCCGCAGGGACGGGGGAAACCAGAGTGTTCCTCAGACAACCAACATTACTTGAAGATTCGGGGAAAACTATTTGAGAGGGTTATTTTTGTATTAACATAATCATGGATATATTATAGAGTGGAAAATTCCTATTATCTTGTTAAAGTAGATTTTGAAGAAAAAAAAATCAAGATCGCAATCCCATTTTCAATAACCACACACACATACAAAAAAAGCCTAGGGTTTTTTTCTAACTAAGAAGGTGAAAGATCTCTTCAGATTCAGGGAGAATTATAAACACTGCTGAAAAACACTATAGATGTCACAAGCAAATGAAGAAACATTCCATGCCCATGGGTTGGAAAAATCCGTATCATTTCAGCAGCCATACTGCCCAAAGCAATCTACAGATTCAGTGTTATTCCTATCAAACTACCAAAGCCATTTTTCACGGAATTAGAAACAATTATCCTGATTTCTTATGGAACCAAAACAAGAACCTGAATAGGCAAAGCAATTCTAAGCAAAAAGAACAAAGCCAGAGGCACCTAATTACCCATCTCAAACTACACTATACGGTTACAGTAACTGAAACAGCATAGTACTGATACAAAAACAGACATATAGACCACTGGAACCAATAAAGAATCCAAAAATAAAGCTGCATGCCTACAACCATCTGATCTTTGACAAAGTCAACAAAAATACGCAATGGGAAAGGGGTTCCTTGTTCAATAAATGATACTGGGATAGCTGGCAAGCCACATATAGAAGAACAAAACTGGACCCCTACCTCTCACCGTATACAGAAATTAACTCAAGCTGGATTAGAGATAGAAATGTAAGAACTCAAATTACAAGAATCCTAGAAGACAACCTGGAAACACCATTCTGGACATAGGTCTTGGGAAATAATTTATGACCAAGTCCTCAAAAGCAATTGCAACAAAAAACAAAAATTGACAAGTGGGACCTAAACTAAAGAACTTCTGCACAGCAAAAGAAACTATCAACAGAGTAAAAAGACAACATACAATGGGAGAAAATACTCACAAACTATGCCTCTGACAAAGGTCTAATATCAAGCATCTCTAAGGAACTTAATTCAACAAGCAAAAAGCAAATAGTGCCATTAAAAAGTGCGCACAAGACATGAACAGACACCTCTAAAAAGAAGACATACAAGTGGACAACAAATACATGAAAAAATGTTAAACATCACTAATCACTAGAGCAATGCAAATCAAAATCACAATGAGATAACCTCTTTACACCACTTAGAGTAGCTTTTACTAAAAAATCAAGAAACAACAGATGTTGGCAAGGCTGCAGAGAAAAGGGAATGCTTATACACTGTTAGTGGAAATGTAAATTTGTTCAGCCACTATGGAAAGAAGTATGGAGACTTCTCAAAGAACTTAAAACATAACTACCATTCAACTCAGCAATCCCATTACTGGGTATATATCCAAAAGAAAATAAATTGTTCTACCAAAAAGATGTATGCACGTGTATGTTCATCGCAGCACTATTCACAATAGCAAAGACATGGAATCAACCTAGGTTCCCATCAACAGTGGATTGGATAAAGAAAATATGGTACATATATACAATGGAATAGCATGCTGCCATAAAAAAGATAAAATTATGTGTTTTGCAGCAACACGGATGCAGCTAGAGGCCATTATCCTAAGCGAATTAACACAGGAACAGGAAACCTAATACCACATGTTCTCACTTATAAGTGGGAACTAAACATTAGGTACACATTGACATAAAGATGGGAACAATAGAAACTGGGGACTATTAGAGGAGGGAAAGAGGAGAGGGGAAAGGGTTGAAAAACTAACTGTTGGGTACTATGCTCTGTACCTGAGTGATGGGATCTATTGTACCCCAAACCTCAACAACATACAGTATGCCAATGTAACAAATCTGCACATGTACCCCTGAGGTGAAAATAAAAGTTGAAATTATTTTCTTAAAAATGGAAAAGCTAACTTCCACCTCTACCAATATGTTTACTTAATTTCTATATCCCCCATCTTACTGGTATAAAACCAGGAACACGGCAACCATTCATTTATGTTCGAAGTGTTCAGGAAATGAGTGACTACATCAATAAACAAACCCAGAGGAAAGCACAGGACTTTATTATGTGGGGAATCAAGTTCACAGAAGGAAGTAGATAAATCTTTCGCTGCAGCCTGCTGGATTAGGCAGCACTTTTTATTTAGGAAGAGTGGAGACCAGCGAGACAAGGGCTTGATTTAGGATTAGACTGTGAAAATGGTGATGGTGGGTAAGATGACGTAATCCTGCTGCATGCTCAGCTTCTCAACAGGATGTTGATGTGGCTTCTTAACTGGCACATGTTTTTTGTTTTCTTCATCATTAACACAACATAATTTCCCACTTAGACATCCTATTTCATGTATTTCTCCTACCTTGCATTTCTTCCTGCAATAGCCTGTTATATTATTGAAGCATTTTTTGAGTCTTGCCCCATCTGTGCATAGGAAACAACATTGAACCAAGGTTAGTACGTGAGAAAGAGCAGAAGAGGTAGGTATATGGTTCCCCACAAGTCATGGCCTCCTATGGTCCCAAGTGAACATTATGCTGATAAAAGGAAACTCAGGGGCCCCTCCTTGAAAAGCATCCCAAATTAAGGACATTCAAAACCCCGGGCTCTCAGCTGATGTCCAGTTGCCTCTGAGAACATTAGAACTGATATGACAAAAGAGAAGAGAGAACTCAATTCCTGGTTATCAACCAGAGCCAAGTCCCACCCCTAGGACCCTGGCAAAGCTGACTCTCTCCATCAAGCTCCAAAGTCAGCATGCTGTCAGCTCCACCTCAGTCCCATGTCCCCAGAGACCACTAACGTGTCACCATGCGCACAAGACATGTCACCATTGGCACAACTCAGAGCCAAAGCAACTTTTGAAAGAACATCACAAACAAGACTTTTTAACTTAATTCGGTTTCACACTCACTGATATGGGTAGCAGAAATCTCCCTTTGAAAAGATCTCATGGGTCTCAGCAACAGGTTCTATTGAGAACTCCTTCCCTTAACCTGGCTGCTCCTGTCTGTCACTCGTCACATGCCCCCTGATCTCAGATAAATAGGTTGCCCAGGGATCAAATTCAGTTCCATGAATTTGGCTCTAGAGAGCTACATTGTCACCTACTCAGAGTAATGCATTGAGATTCTAAGTCTCTTGTTTCTAATCCTTATTTGTCCCTCTACCCAAAATTTTAAAAAGCCCAAAGCATAATGCTGGAGAACAGAGACATACTCTCCTTATCCTAAACTTCAGAATCAGGGAACATCTTTGAGGGTTAGAGGAGCATATTTTGGGGCCACAAAAATACAGTATGCCTTCTTCCTAGCAAGAGAGAAGGAAACTCTCACTGACAGGGTTTCTACCGTGAACTTTGTGCTTTGTGCTTGTAAGCTCATATAATCTATACATCAAATAGAATCATGAAATATAGTCATTCTACTCCTTGACAGATGAAAAGATTGAAATTAAAAGGAAATAATGTGCTCAACTCATACAACCAGTCAATGATGAAGACATATTTTAACCTCACATTGACATGACTCCAAAATGTGTGCTATTCTAATTACTGTTGTAGTACAGGCTGAAAATGAATTTGAATGGAAAAGGAGATGGCCAGGCTCTCAGGTGAAAACTATGTCCAGCATTATAAAGCTAATTCTAGATGATGAGTTCATGGATGCCTTTGAGGAGGACTCCTGGGACTCCAGTATAGCCCTGACCTCCTCTTCTTATCTCCCTGTGCTCTCTTCTAAGGCATAGACTCAAGTCAGGCAACCAGGAGAATGGGTACTTTTTTATGATTTTGGCCAAATATAAATAATCTTGAAAGTCCTGTTCCCACTCTTACAAATAGTAATATCTCTTCGGATGTTATGGTACATTTGGACAAGTTACCTGTGAGTACCTCAAACAGCAGAATAATGAGAACCAGAAACAGCTTCATGTTTACAGACTTCCCAAGAGAAAGAGGCAGCAGAACTCTGTCCAGTAGTCTGTGTCCCACAGGTCTTTCAAGATGATCCAGAGTTTTGAGAGCTATCAGCACTCTGAGCTCTCATTTTAACCCACACAGACAGACAGGAAATCCAAGTCCACTCCCCCCAACACACACACCTACATCCCCAAATATGGAGCTCACAGTCACAGAATGTTCCACCATATCTTCCTTCCTCCCCCTTCCTCAGGATGTGCACCCCTAGAGAGCAGGAACTATGACTTTCCATCTGAGCTTTCAATCCATTTGGGTCAAGGTTGGTTGGTCATGTGCCCTGGTTTGTGTGGGGTAATCCTGTCTTATTCCTACTGTTCCAATGTTCCATCCATCTAGTGCTGCCTCTCACAAAAGTAACCCAGTTTGGAAGATAAATTAAGTCATTAGTTGACACAGAAGCACATTCAATAATAACGTTTTTAATGTATAAAACTTCTAGATAGTCATTCTAGGAGTAAGATTGCTTTTAGGTTTGGCCAGATAAATTGATACTATTTGAAAGTTTCCCATAAAGACTTGTCCATCTAGTAGAGCAAAATTCAACAACTGAAATACTTCAAAAGATCAAATCTCCTTAGCACAGCATTCAACTTATTATAAACTAGTCTTTGCTCTCCTCTCCTGGGACGTTTTATGGAACCATCTATGTTTCTCCCAAACTAGTGGGCACACCTTCCTGAACTTTTACTTCCTTAATCTGTTTGTTTTCACATTTAAATCCCTCCTTACAAATTATATTACGCTCTCCATCCCCTCCATATAATTGGTCCTAGTGAACTCCTAGTTTTCCTTCAAAACCAAGTTCAATCATCTCTCCATATGTGAAAGTTTCCCTGGCCCAATAAACAGAGCTGCAAACTCTCTTCTTCGCACCATCACTGTATTTGTACATATTTTTGTTGATGGTCACATTATGTCACATTCCAATTATTTGTTTATCTGCAATAGTCTGCAGACCCCTAAAGGGCAGGTCTCTGGTCTTATTTGACTTGGAGTTCTTAACTCATAGCACAAAACTCATGCTATATGCTCAATACATATTAACTGAATGGCTGAAAAGTACTGAACAAATTACTGCTAGATAAAAGACTCCAACACAATAATAAAGTTAATTATGGCATTTCCTTTAAAAATGCTGTTTACCACTTTTTGCAATTTCTAGCCACCTAATTATAGTAATGAAGGCCCATCTAATCCAAATATCTTTCTGTGACAGTATCTGGAAGAATGTTGGAATTTCTTTTTTTTTTTTTTTAATGTAGATGATAATATTAACTTGGTAATTCACGACATCGGTAAAGGACATTTTCTCATGTAACATAATGTATAATATAATATAATATGCAATTTCACAATTATAGTCAGGTATTTTAACACCCCTTTTGAAAAGTAACTGATAGAGCATATTGACAGAAAATTCATAAGGATATATATGATGCAAGTAACGTCATCAACGAAATTGACCTAATTGATATTTGCAGAACACTCCATCCAACAGCATTCAAGTGTATAAGGAATGTTTATTGTGACAGAACGTATTCTGTGCTATAAAGCAAGTCTAAGTAAATTTAAAATAATTGAGGACTTACAAAATATTTTTTCTTTTTTCTTTTTTTTTTTTTTTGAGACGGAGTCTCGCTCTGTCACCCAGGCTGGAGTGCTGTGGCCAGATCTCAGCTCACTGCAAGCTCCGCCTCCCAGGTTCACGCCATTCTCCTGCCTCAGCCTCCCGAGCAGCTGGGACTACAGGCGCCCGCGACCTCGCCCGGCTAATTTTTTTGTATTTTTTAGTAGAGACGGGGTTTCACCGTGTTAGCCAGGATGGTCTCGATCTCCTGACCTCGTGATCCGCCCGTCTCGGCCTCCCAAAGTGCTGGGATTACAGGCTTGAGCCACCGCGCCCGGCCACAAAATATTTTTTCTGACTATAATGGCATTAAAATAAAAATCAATAAAAGAAAGATATCTGGAACCTTCCCAAATATTTGAAAATTAAATAAGATGCTTCTGAAAAACCCATGGGTCAAACAAAAATCAAAAGAGAAATTAGAAAGCATTTGCATTCTCTAAAGGAAATTAGAAAATATGTGGATAAAATAAAAGTGAAAATAGAATATAGAAGCAAAGCGTTTTTTAAAATGAAGCTACTGAAAACAAATTCCATATTTTTTCTGTCCCCTAAAGTCTTTTTTTT
>NW_016812222.1:1524929-1538096 GCF_001698545.2 Rhinopithecus bieti | reverse complement strand
CTTTAATATAATTATTATACTTTAATTTTTATTATTATACTTTAATATTATCATTATACTTTAAGTTTTAAGTATTATATTTAGGTATTAAGTTCCTGTTAATAAATAGAAGAAGAAAAGCGCTAATTGAATCACCTGTGGGTTTAAAGACCAACATCAAAGCTACAATTTTGGAGAACAGCCAACTGCTCCTTTGTTCTGTAATTCACTTGTACTCACTGCTTAAGGGAGTTGGCTCCATTTCTAAATAAATTAAATAGAGATAACCCAAGGATTAGATGAATGTAAGTCCAGCTATGCAGGACATCATTTGCCACCTTAGTGCGCAATAAGAACTAAGAAGTTGGACTCTGGATTAGTGTATGGGATTTCTTTTAGCTTTTTCTAACTAGAATCAAGAAAGATGAGATATTTTATTGTTCTAAACCTTTACTTCAGCCAAGTATGGTGCTCTGGCACTTCTCAACCCCACTCCCACTGCCTCCATGTTCAAGACCATGAAAGAAGAGGGAATTTCCTCTCCAAGTAGATGTCCATCTTCTACATCATTTTTTCCTACATCTGATAGATACACTCTAGCAGAACTCCAGTAGCATATTTCACCCAACCTACAAAGGTGTATTTGTCTGCACCAAGTCCTGCTGGTGATTTTCCTCAAATTATACATTGTTTCTCTCCAAATCTCAAAACCTCCCAGAAAATCTTCCTTGTCTTTTAAGGCTCAGATAAAATAAGACCTCCTCTGTGATGTTTCCCTAACTCCTCTGATAGACTTGATTAATTACTATTTTGAACCCCCACAGCTCTTTCCATTTGTATGTGTAAAACTAATCCCATTTGTGTGTGTGTGTGTGTGTGTGTGTGTGTGCGCGTGTGTGTGAATTTTTTTTTATTTTAGATTCAGGAGAACATGTGCTGGTTAGTTACATAGCTAAACTGGCTGCCACAGGGATTTGCTGTATAGGTTATTTCATCACCCAGGTAATAAGCAGAGTACCTGATAGGTAGTTTTTCGATCCCCACCCTCCTCCTATCTCAAGTAGGCCCTGGTGTTTGTCTCCTTCTTTGTGTCCATGTGGACTCAGTGTTTAGCTCCCACTTATAAGTGAGAACACATGGTATTTGGTTTTCTGTTCCTGTATTAATTTACTTAGGATATAGGCCTCCAGCTTCATCCATGTCCCTGCAGAGGACATGATCTCATTTTTTATGGCTGTGTAGTATTCCATGGTGTATACATACCACATTTTATTTATCCAGTGTACCATTGATGGGCATTTAGGTTGATTCCATGTCTTTGTCATTGTAAATAGTGCTGCAGTGAACATACACGTGCATGTGTCTTTATGGTAGAACGATTTATATTCCTTTGGCTATATACCCAATACTGGAATTGCTGGGTCGAATGGTAATTCTGTTTTAAGTTCTTTGAGAAATTGCCAAACTGCTTTCCACGATGACTGAACTAATTTACACTCCCACTCGCAGTCTATAAGCATTCCCTTTTCTCCACAACCTTGCCAGCATCTGTTTTTTGTTTTTTGTTTTTTTTGACTCTTTAATAATAGCTATTCTGACTGGTGTGAGATGGTATCTCATTGTGGTTTTGCTTTCCATTTCTCTAATGATAAGTGATGTTGATCTTTTTTTTCATATGCTTCTTAGCTGAGTATGTGTCTTGTTTTGAAAAGTGTTCCCCATTGCTTGTTTTTGTCAGGCTTGTCAAAAATCACCTAGTTGTAGGTGTACAGTCTTATTTCTGGGTTCTCTATTCTGTTCCACTGCTCTATGTGTCTGTTCTTGTACAGTGTCATGCTGTTTTGGTACTGTGGCCCTGTAGTATAGTTTGAAGTTGGGTAGCATCATGTCTCCAACTTTGTTCTTTTTGCTTAGAATTGCCTTGGTCATTCAGCCTCATTTTGGTTCCATATAAATTTAAAATGGATTTTCTAGTTCTACAAAGAATGTCAGTGGTAGTTTAATGGGAATAGCATTGAATCTGTAAATTGCTTTGGGCAGTATGGCCATTTTAGTGATATTGATTCTTCCTACCAATGAGCATGGAATGTTTTTTCATTTGTTTGTGTCATCTTTGATTTCTTTGAGTAGCACTTTGTAGTTCCCCTTGTAGAAATCTTTCACTTCCCTTGTAAGCTGTATTCCTTTGTATTTTATTCTTTGTGTGGCAATTGTGACTGGGAGTTCCTTCATGATTTGGCTCTTGTCTTGAAGGTTGTAGATGTATAAGAATGCTAGTGATTTTTGCACATTGATTTTGTATTGTGAGACTTTGCTGAAGTTGTTTATCAGGTTAAGAAGCTGGCTAGGCATGTGCAGAAAATTGAAACTGGACCCCTTCCCTACACCATATAATACAAAAATTAACTCAAGATGGATAAAAGACTTAAATGTAAAACCCAAAATTATAAAAAGCCCGGAAGACAACCTACGTAATATCATTCAGGACGCAGGCATGGGCGAAGATTTTAGGGCAAAGATTTTATGACAAAGATGCCAAAAGCAATTGCAACAAAAGCAAAAATGGACAAATGGGGTCTAATTAAACTAAAGAGCTTCTGCACAGCATAAGAAATTATCAACAGAGTAAACAGATAACCTACAGAATGGGAGAATATTTTTGCAAACTATGCATCCAACAAAGGTCTAACTAATATCCAGCATCTATAAGGAACTTAAACAAATTTACAATAAAACAAACAACCCCATTAAAAGTGGGCAAAGAAAATATGAACAGACATTTCTCAAAAAAAGACATACATGCGGCCAACAATCATATGGGAAAAAGCTCAACATCACTGACCATTAGAGAAATGTGAATTAAAACCACAATAAGATACCATCTCACACCAGTCAGAATGGCTATTACTAAAAAGCCAAAAATAACAGATGCTGGCCAGGTGCAGTGGCTCACACCTGTAATCCCAGCACTTTGGGAGGCCTAGGCAGGCAGATCACCTGAGATCAAGAGTTTGAGACCCGCCTGGTCAACGTGGTGAGATTCCATCTCTACTAAAAATACAAAAATTAATCGGGCATGGTGGTGGGCACCTGTAATCCCAGCTACTTGGGAGGCTGAGGCAGGAGAATCGCTTGAACCCAGGAGGCAGAGGCTGCAGTGAGCCAAGACTGCACCGTTGCACTCCAGCCTGGGCAATAAGAGTGAAACTCCTGTCTCAAAAAAATAAATAAATAAAAATAACAGATGCTGGCAAGGTTGTGAAGAAAAAAGGAATGCTTATACACTGTTGGTGGGAGTGTAAATTAGTGGAAGATAGTGTGGCAATTCCTAAAGACCTAAAGACAGAACTACCATTCCACCCAGCAATCCCATTACTGGGTCTATAACCAAAGGAATATAAATCATTCTATTATAAAGATACATACATGCATGTGTTCATTGCAGCATTATTCACAATAGCAAAGACGTGGAATCAATCCAAATGCCTATCAATAATAGACTGGATAAAGAAAATGTGGTACATATATGCCATGGAATACTATGCAGGCTCAAAAAAGAATGAGGTCATGTCCTTTGCAGGGACATGAATGGAGCTGGAAGCCATTATCCTT
Organism: Rhinopithecus bieti; assembly: GCF_001698545.2. Classification (NCBI taxonomy): domain Eukaryota; kingdom Metazoa; phylum Chordata; class Mammalia; order Primates; family Cercopithecidae; genus Rhinopithecus; species Rhinopithecus bieti. The sequence goes on along the minus strand of NW_016812222.1, from coordinate 1,534,505 downwards.
AGCAAACTAGCACAGGAACAGAAAACCAAATACCACATGTTTTCACTTATAAGTGGGAGCTAAATTATGAAAACACACAGAAACACAGAGGGGAACAATCACACTGGGGCCTCTTGGAGGGTGGAAGGTGGGAGGAGGGAGAGAAGCAGAAAAAATAACTGATAGACACTAGGCTTATTACCTGGGTGATGGAGGTGGGAACAGTGGCTCATGCCTGTAATCCCAGAACTTTGGGAGGCTGAAGCAAGCAGATCACTTGAGGTCAGGAGTTTGAGACCAGCCTGGCCAATATGGCGAAACCTCATCTCCACTAAAAATACAAAAATTAGCTAAGCATGGTGGCATGTGCCTGTAATTCCAGCTACTTGGGAGGCTGAGGCACAAGAATCGCTTAAACCAGGGAGGCAGAGGTTGCCATGAGCCAAGATGGCACCACTGCACTCCAGCCTGGGTGACGCAGCAAGACTCTGTCTCAAAAAATAATAATAATAAATCTAGGTGATGAAATCATCTGTACAACTAACTCCCATGTCACACATTTACCTATGTAACAAACCTGTACCCCCTGCACACATACCTTTGATCTTAAAATAAAAGTGAAAAAAAGAGAAAAGTGTTTTTTCCCTTTCTTTTTTTTTTTTTTTTTTTTTTGAGATGGAGTTTTGCTCTTGCTGCCCAGCCTGGAGTGCAGTGGCATGGTCTTGGCTAACTGCAACCTCCACCTCCTGGGTTCAAGCAATTCTCCTGCCTCAGCCTCCCAAGTAGCTGGGATTACAGGTGCCCACCATCTCAAGGTGAATTTCTTTGAGTTTCCCCAACACAGCTATTGTGAATTATCTGTCAGAAAAGTCACCTACCTATCTCTGTCTCTCTGGGAATGACCCCTCCTGCCTTATTTAGTCCATTTGGCGAGGTCATATTTTCCTGGATGGTGTTGATGCTAGTAGAGGTTCTTCAGTGTCTGGGCATTGAAGAGTAGGGTGTTTATTGCAGCCTTCACTGTCTGAGCTTGTTTGTACCTGTCCTTCTTTGGGAAGTCTTTCCAAATATTCAAAAGGTCTTGAGTGTTGTGATCTAAGCTTTATCTGCTTTAGGGGGCACCCCAAACCCAGTAATACTGTGGTTCTTGCAGACTCTTAGAGATACCACCTTGATGGTCTTAGATAAGATCTAAGAAAATTCTCTGGATTACCAGGCAGAGGTTCTTGTTTTCTTCCCTTACTTTCTCCCAAACAAATGGGTCAGTCTCTCTCTCTCTCTCTCTCTCTCTCTCTTTCTCTTTTCTGAGCTACCTAAAGCTGAGGATGGAGTGACACAAGCATTACTGTGGCCACCAGCACTGTGACTGCACTGGGTCAGACCTGAAGCCAGCACAGCACTAGGTCTCACCCAAGGCCTGCTGCAACCACTCCCTGGCTACTGTCTGTCTCTCCCAAGGCCTGCTGCAACCACTGCCTGGCTACTTCTCAAGGCCCTGGGGCTCTGCAATCAGCAAGTGGCAAAGCCAGCCAGGACTGTGTCCTTCCTTTCAGGGCAGAAAGGTACCCCAGGCCCCAGGTGGGTACAGAGGTTCCCGTGGGGAGTCCGAGACTAGAGTCACAAACCTTAGAAATCTACCTGGTGTTCTATTGTACTGCAGCTGAGCTTGTACTCAGACCACAAGACTCAGTCCTCCCCCACTCTTCCCTCTCCTTTCCAAAAGCAGAGGAGCCTTACTTCGTGGCCACCAAAACCACAAGCCACAAAGAATACTGCCAGACTACTGCTGATGTCCCTTAAGCCCCAGGGGTTCTTAAGTCAGCTTGTGGTGAATGCTGCCTGACCTGGGACTAACCGTTTAGGGCAGTAGGCTCCCCTCTGGCCCATGACAGGTCCAGAAATGTTCAAGAGTCAAGTCCTAGAATCGAGGACCCCAAGAGCCCACCTCCTTGTGGCCAAGCTGGTACCTAAAAGGTGTAAGACAAAGTTCCCTTTATTTTTTCTCTGCTTTTCTCTAGCAGAAGGAGTTCTGCCCTTCAGTGTCACCGGAAGCCAGAAAGTCTCATAGGTTCACCCAAGGCCATCAATGTGGAACCTGGTTACCACTGCTGGTTATTCAGGGCACAAGGGCTCTTTAGTTAGCAGGTGATTAATGCTGCCAGGACTGGGTCCTTCCCTTCAAGGAAGTGGGTTCCCTTCTGGCCCAGGGTGTGTCTAGAGATGTTTTTCAGGAGCTAGGGCCTGGGAGGGGGTCTCACAATTATCTGGCACCCGATCCTGCTGTGACTGAGCTGGTACCCAAGATGCAAGACAATGTTCTTCCTACTCTTCTCTCTCCTCTCCTCAAATGGAAGGAAATGGTCTCTTTTGGAGCTGTGAGTCGTGCAGCATGGGGTCAGGGGAGGATGATGTTAGAACTCCCTTAGCTGCCCCAGCTACTGTTTTAGAAGGTCATGTGTCCCCCAGTCCACTGTCTCTAGGCCCAGTTCAGCACTAGGACTCACCTAAGAGTCGCAGTTGTTGTGGTTTAGACTGCCTTCAAGTTTACTTAGAGACCCAAAGCCCTTCAGCCCACAATGGAAAAGTTTGAAGGTATTCAAGTTCCGACCACTGGGATCAGCAATTCCCCTCTCCTTAGGGCTGGTTTAAATGCTTCCTCTGTGGGTGGGCCTCACCTGCGTTTGGTCCAATTTTCCTTTCTGCTCGAACTGGGCAGCACCGAGTTCACTGCCTCACAATTGGCGAGTTCTCCCTCCCTCCTCCAACACTCAGAGATTCTCTTTGCATGCTGCTACTGACAGGGGAGTGGGAGTGGGGAGTGCAAGGTGGCACCTGCAATTGAGGACTGTGATTTCTATTTCTTCAGTGCCTTGGTCAGTGGTAAGAACTTAAAATCAAGTACTATGCATGCTCATTCTTATGAAGGTGTTTTTTGCATAGACAGTTGTTAAATTGGTGCCTTTGCATATGGGAGGGAAGACAATCAGTGGAGCCTTCCATTCAGGCATCTTGCTCTGCCTCCTTTTCCCATAAATAATTGTTGGGAGTTTAATATGTTCCAGGAACTCTTTCAGGTCCTGAAAATTAGACATGCATTCATGGAGCATACATTCAAAAGTGGGGAGCAGATAAAAAAGTCTTATGAATAAATACATAGTATGTCAGATGGTGATAGGGTTCTGGACCAAAAGAAGATATAGAAAGATGAGAAGGCTGGGCACGGTGGCTCACACCGGTAATCCCAGCACTTTGGGAGGCTGAGGCGGGCAGATCAACTGAGGTCAGGAGTTCAAGACCAGCATGGCCAACGTGGTGAAACAAAATACAAAAATTATCCAGGCATGATGGCGGATCCCTGTAATCCTGGCTACACAGGAGGCTGAGGCAGAAGAATCGCTTGAACCCGGGAGGTGGAGGTTGCAGTGAGCCGAGATCATGTCATTGCACTCCAGCCTAGGCAAAAGAGGGAGACTCCATCTCAAAAAAAAAAAAAAAAAAAAAAGAGAGAGAGAGAGAGAGAAGTGCTGAGCAAAAAAGACCACAGTTTTAAATGGGGTATTTGTGAAAAGACTCTTTGAAGAAGTGACATTTCAGGAAGGGCGTAAAAGTTATCTAGGGCAAGAGAGTGTCAGACAATGAGAAGAGCGAGTACGAAGGCCCTGAGGTGGGACCATACCCAGTGTGTTCAAGAAGTAGCAGGAAGACCACATGGATAGAGTGAAGCAATGAGGAAAGAGAAAAAGGAGATTGTGTCAGAAAAGTAACAGTGTGGGGGCACACATTTAGGGGTTATAGTAAAGATGGAGGTTATTGGACAGTGCTGACATGATCTGATACATTTTCAAATATATGCCTCTGGCTTCTGTGGTCCAAACAGACTGAGAGGGAGGGAAAGTATAAAAGTAGAAAACCTGTTGCATGGGCATCACAAAATCTAAGTGACAGCTAATAGGGCTTAGATGGAGGGCAGTAGAGAAGAGGGTGGGAAATGGTCAGACTCTATGTATCTATTGAAAATACAGTCACTCATAGATTGAAGAGAAAGGAAGAAGTCAAGATAACATCACAGTTTTAGTCTGAGTAACTGAAAGAATGAAGTTGCCACTGACAGAGATGGATATAACAGGAGAAAGTTCAGACTGGATATTTTGCTTGAAGGAGGATAAAAACCTTTGTTTAGGATATGTTGGCTTTGAAGTGCTATCGACATCTAAGTGGAATTGTCTTGTAAGTAGGAGAGATTTTAAGCCATGAGACTGAAAGGGATTGTCAAGGCTATGACTGCAGAAAAGAGTCTAATGCCTGAGACCTAGAACTCCCCAATATTGATGAATAAGAAGCAGCAAAGGACACTGAGAAGGTTCATTCCAGTGAGGTAGGAGGAAAACCAAGAGAGCATGATGCTCTGGGAGCTTAGTTGAATTAAATTCATCAAGGAGGATAAAGCATCAAATGTGCTGACACATCAAGATGAGGCATGAGAATTGATCAGTGGCCTACCAGAATCCCAGCTCCATGACCTCTTACCATGTGCCAAGTAGACAACAAATGCATTTCAAATGCATTACTTACTTTAATCATCACAAGAGCTCTATGAAGCAGAAATTAATAAACCTCAATTTTTAAAATTGGGAAACTACAATTTAGGGAGCTAATAATGTGCCCAATGTCACACAACCAATAAGAAATTAACTGGAATCAACACTGGTCTGCATGAACCTAAAATTAACGGCCTTAGCCACTGTGCTAAGCTGCCTCTCCAGCTGCCTTCCATGGCTCAATCCTATGGAGACTGAAGACAAAATATTCAAATAAAAGATGTTGCTTTATTCAGAAAATGTATTGGCCATGTGCTTGGCTGGACATCCTTCCACGACTTACCCTTTTATACACTATTCATCACTTAGAGGGCAGCCTGAATTGAGAGAATTCATATTTCTTATTTCTGAAGATGACATTATTACATCCTGGAAGAAATATTGATTGCCCATTTCAGTATATTCCTAAGTCTTTTTGTTCCTCTGTGTCAATTTTTTTTTAATACTTTAAGATCTTGGGTATATGTGCACAACGTGCAGGTTTCTTACATATGTATACATGTGCCATGTTGGTGTGCTGCACCCATTAACTTGTCATTTACATCAGGCATTTCTCCTAACGTTATCCCTCTCCCCTCCCCCGACCTCATGACAGGTCCCAGTGTGTGATGTTCCTCACCCTGTGTCGAAGCGTTCTCATTGTTCAGTTCCCACCTAGGAGTGAGAACATGCAGTGTTTGGTTTTCTGTCCTTTTGATAGTTTGCTCAGAATGATGGCTTCCAGCTTCATCCATGTCCCTACAAAGGACATGAACTCATCCTTTTTTGTGGCTGCATAGTATTTCTTTTTTTTTTTTTTTTTGAGACGGAGTCTCGCTCTGTCGCCCAGGGCTGGAGTGCAGTGGGGCCAGTATCTTCAGCTCTACTCAAGCTCTGGTCCTTCCCGGTTGTTTCACTGCTCATTGCTCCTGGGGCCTCAGTCCTCCCCGGGGAGTAGCTGCAGGAGACTACAGGCGGGCCGCCACCTGCGCTCTCGGCTAGTTTTTTGTATTTTTAGTAGAGACGGGAGGGGTTTCACGTGTTAGCCAGGGAATGGTCTCGATCTCCTGACCTTGTGATCCGCCCGGTCTCGGCTCCCAAGTGCTGGGATTACAGGGCATTGAGCCACCGCGCCCGGCCGGCTGCATTAGTATTTCATAGTGTATACATGGGCCACATTTTCTTAAATCCAGTCTGTCATTTGATGGACATTCGTTGGGTTCTGAGGAAGTCAAAAATTGTCCCTGGGGTTTGCAGGATGACATAATTGTATATTTAGAAACCCATACATCTTCAAGCATAAACCTCCTTAAGCTGAAAGCAACTTCAGCAAAGTCTTTCAAGGATTACAAAATCAACGGTGCAAAAATCACAAGCATTCCTATTACACCAATAACAGGGCAGCCAAATCATGGAGTGAACTTCATTCACAATTGGCTTCAAAAAGAATAAAATACCTCAGAATCCATACCTTCACAAGGGAGATGTGGAAGGACCTCTTTAAGGAGAAACTACAAACCACTGGCTCGAATGACAATAAAAGACGGACACAAACAAATGGGGGGAAGAACATTCCATGGCTCATGCGATAGGGGAGGAATCAATATTGTTGAAAATGGCCATACTGCCAGGTAATTTATAGGATTTCCAATGCCATCCCCATTAAGCTACCAATGGACACTTTCTTCACAGGAATGGGAAAAACTACTTTAATAGTTCATATGGGAACCAAAAAAGAGCCCGCATGTGGCCAAGGGGACAATCCTAAGCCAATCCTAAGCCAAAAGAACAAAGCTGGAGGCATCAATTCTTTAATGTCAGGCAGCCCTTATGCAATCTTGGATTGGGCACGAGAAGCACACAGTCTCCTCGTTTTCAAAGTCCTTCATGGCTAAGCAATAGAGTTCCTCTTGAGTAGGCTGGAACAGATAATGAAATGTTGCTTGTTAGACGAGGTCAGTTAAAAATAAAATCACCTATCAACATTTGTTACTGTACCTTCAGCTGTGATCAACAGTACAAATTGCTTTTAATATCTTACTTATAAATAGACTTTAAGTGTGTTTCATTTCTGAGAAATGTTCTCTGAATTCTACTTAAGATGTTATCTTTCCAAACTGCTGGACGGGTTGAATCCAGGCAAGAAATGGGATTGCAAATTCCCTTGTACAAAGACTTGGTGGGTGAGTCAAAGCAAGATTCCTTTGCCATTCTTTGTTTAGAGGTGAGAGGAAGGTTAACTAGCATTTTATGCTATAAAACTCAGACACAAAGATAAGCAAAAAGAATAAAACAGAAGCCACTCATTATTTCAACTCTCTGTTAACACTTTGATGTTCACTTCTAAAAATGCTTCCCCAAACTAATTTCTTTTCACAACTGGGTAGGAGATAAGATAAAGCAAAGTGAGCTTGCTTGCTTTTCATCCACTCAGTTTAAAATAGTCTTCCAGTTGACACTCCCTGATACATGCACACTCATGCACACACAAAAGTCTGCACTCATCCCTCAACCTCAAGAAAGAGACCTGTTGACAAAATAGACATACACCAATTCAGAGGAACCTGTGTCAGCTGTCCGTACTGATCTACTTCTGTGCCTAAATATATCAACAGTCAATTTCAGGAAAATAAATAACATTAAAAAAATGTAGATGAACAATAGGAATGAATGAACTTAAAGGAAAAGAAGCTAATACCAAGGACAGAAGAGAATTATTTAAAATGACGAGTGACAGACTTGACTAAAATGCATAACCTCTTCATAACAAAATGGATGCAGGAGAAGGTACAAGTCAGTACAATATTAAAAGACAATCAGAGTAGAACAAAAATTCTATGTGCATTGTACCATATAAAGATTGCTATTCATAATATATATGAAGAATAACTACAAATCAATAAGAAGATGACAAATGACCTAGAGGAAAATAGGCAAACAATATTATAGCAGCAAAACATGTAAGCACTTTTTTCAGAAGGTTGATATAAATTCAGAAATACGATATTCCCTTTAAGAGAATCTGCTTTTAATCCATAAATTGTCCATAAATAAATAAATAAATTGATTTATTTATTTAATCCACAAATAAAACTACAAACTAGTTTTATTAGGTTAATATTAAAGAACCCATTAGTGGGTATACACACAGAAGACTATAAATCATTGTATTATAAAGAGACACACCTGAGAATGTTCATTGCAGCACTATTCACAATAGCAAAGACATGGAATCAACCTAAATGCCCATCAATGACAGGTTGGATAAAGAAAATGTGGTAAGTACACACCATGGAATACTGTGTAGCCATAGAAAAGAACAAGATCACGTCTTTTGTGGGAATATGGATGGAATTGGAAACCATTATCCTTAGCAAACTAATGCAGGAACAAAAAACCAAATGCCACATGCTTTCAATTAGAAATGAGAGCTAAATGATGAGAACTCGTGAACACAAAGAAAGGAACAACAGACGCGGGGAGTCTCCTTGCGGGTGGAGGGTGGCAAGAGGGAGAGGAGTAGAAAAGATAACAAACCTCTGTGACACAAGTTTCCCTATGTAACCAAACCTTCACATGTCCTCCCAAACCTAAAATAAAAGTTAAAAAAAAACAACAAAGACCCAATTGGAGTTGCAATTTGCTCTTTCCCATTCTACTGCATTTCTGAAACACAAAGTATACAAAGAATGTGTCTTATATTTTATGAAATGTACATTTGGACCCCCTTTTTTTATTTGGATAACAATCGTAAAACACTACCTAAAGGCATAAAATGGCTAGGGTGAGAATTAATATTGGTTCATAATTATATTTGCTTAATTACTAAAAATGTACCTGTATTTGCTTTAAGTATGCCATTTGACTATTGCCCTCCTTTTTGTCCAGAGCCATTAAACGATTAAAGTATTTGAAATGAACAATGTAATGCTTTTGTCCTCATGCTACAGTGTGTTTCAGGTTATTTCCTAAAATCAAAATGAATCCCAAGTTTTATTTTTTTGTTTTTATTATTTTTTGATAAGTAAATAATGCCATGATACGTAGATCTAAAACTGAAGAAGCAGACCCTGTGGCCTCAATCCAGAATGCCATAACATGCTAAAATGAGAACTTTCTCCAGGTGTATATGTGTGTGTTCAGGGCCTCCTATGTATGCCTGACACGTCCAGTCTTCGTTGATGAAAATTGTTAGAGGTCATTATTATATAAGGTAAAACAGAAAGGCCATATGTTAATAATGAGAAATAAATGGTTAATTCATAATTAGTGAATCCGGTTTCAGCACATTGGCCTTAGAGGTGGTCAAAACAGGTCTCCAATATGAACTAAGGATTGAAAAGATTAAAATATTTTTAATAAAAATTAAGTTCAAAGAGTCTTGGATGACTCAGATTGACTCTGCTTCTGGCATAACTTGAATAGAAAATCATATAAGGGTCTATGATGGGCACCGTGCCCAGAGCCAGTTGATTTAAATATCATTCTATTTTGGCTCCTAAAGATAAACATGGCCTGGTGTGATTTCGTCCTGTCTGCGTGGCTGTTCTCTGGAGCGGTAGTCATTTATCTTTGCCCGCTTTCTCTCCCACCTAAATGCCTGCCACCACCCCATGGTGACATGAGCTTCATTAATTAAAATAAATAAACTTTTCTCTCTCTTCTTAATAGAAATGACCTTGGAAAATTTCTATTGGTCTATCTTCAAGTTCATTTCTCTTTCCATAGAAATGACCTTGGAAAATTTCTATTGGTCTATCTTCAAGTTCATTTCTCTTTCCATATCATATCTATACAGCTGTTAGGTCCAAAGTTTATTATTTAAATAAATAAATAAAATTGATAAAACTCTAGCCAGTTGATCAAGAAAAAAGAGATAATTACCAAATTTTCAATATCAGGTATAAAAAGAGGGCATCATTACATTGAAAGTTTTGTAAGAAATGATTCTATACTTTATGCCAAAATTGTTGACAACCCATATGAAACGGATTTTTTTTTTTTTTTTTTTTTTTTTTTT
>NW_016812222.1:1514079-1524696 GCF_001698545.2 Rhinopithecus bieti | reverse complement strand
CCCAGGCTGGAGTGCAGTGGCGCGATCTTGGCTCACTGCAAGCTCCGCCTCCCGGGTTCACGCCATTCTCCTGCCTCAGCCTCCTGAGTAGCTGGGACCACAGGCGCCCACCACCACGCCCGGCTAATTTTATTGTATTTTTTTAGTAGAGACGGGGTTTCACCATGTTAGCCAGGATGGTCCCTATCTCCTGATTTCGTGATCCGCCCGCCTCGGCCTCCCAAAGTACTGGGATTACAGGCTACCGCTCCCGGCCGGTAAGTTTCTTAAAAGATACGAATTACCAAAACTGACCCAAGAGGAAACATAAAGCTTAAACAATGTTGTATCAATTGGAGAAACTGAATCCATAATTTAGTCTTCTCATAAAGAAACTTTCATGCTTTGATGGCTTCACTGGTGAAGTATACCAAGAAATAATAATGGCAATTCTACACTAACTCTTTCAGAAACTAGAGGAGGGGACACTTCTGAAATCATTCTTCTAGGTCAGTATTACCTTGGTTCCAAAAACATGCAAAGATATCACAAGAAAAGAGAACTATGAGCCAATATCCTCATGAACATAAATTCAGAAATCTATAATAAAATATTAGCAAATTGAATTCAATGAAGAATAGAAAGGATCATAGAACAGGACAATATGATGTTTATCCCCAGAATGCAAAATTGATATAACATCAAAAAATGAATCAACATAATTCACCATATTGATGGAAGAAAGGAGAAAAATATATGATTATTTCAGTAAATGCCAGAAAAGCATTTGACAAAATTCAAAACCCTTTCAAAAAGAATTCTCATCAAACTAGGAGAGATGGTATCTTCAAGCTGAATAATGCTAGCTACAAAAAAAATCTAAAGATAACATCACCTTTAATTTAGAAGGCTCATGCTTTTCTACTTTAATCAGGAACAAATGGTAAGTTGACCACTACCACTTTTACTTAACATCATACTGAAGGTCTTAGCTAGTCCAAAAAGGCTAGAAATAGGAAAAAAATGCATGCATTTAGAAAAGGAAGATATAGCAGATTCTTTTTTTAATTTTTAATTTTTGTAGGTACATAGTAGATGTATATATTTATGGGGTACAAAGTTATTTTGATACAGGCATACAATGTGTAATAATCATATTAGGGTAAATGGAGTATCCATCACCTCAAGCGTTTATCTTTTCTTTGTGTTATCAACATTCTAATTATACTCTTTTAGTTACTTTTAAATGTAGAATAAATTAATTTCGACTGTAGTCACCCTGTTGTGCTATTGAGTACTAGATTTTATTCATTCTATCTTACTATATTTTCGTACCCATTGACCATCCCCTCTCCCCAGACCCCCTTCTACCCTTCCCAGACTCTGATCATCATCAGTCTACTTTCCATCTTCATGAGCTCAATTGATAAAACTTTCCTTATTTGCAGATAACATGATCACATACATAGGAAACCGTAAAGAATCCATGAAAAGGCTATTACATCTAATAAATGAATTTAGCAAGGTTTTGAATAAAAGTCTGTATACAAAAATATGTATCTGCATATTTTAGCAAAATCAGAAAAGAAATTTTGACAAAACTACCCTTTCCATAATAGCATCAAAATGAAATATTTAGGGGCTGGGCATGATGGCTCACCAATCTTGTACCCCAAAACCAGAATGATTATTTTATAGTTTTATGTATAGTTTATTTTGATTTTAAAATGGCAAAACACTATATGATTTTATATAAAAGCTAAACTAACTTAGAAGTATGCAATAGGAACGTGAAGGTCAAACAGGCTGTCCATAACACTTAGGAAAATGAGATCAACAGTAAATAGAAGACTGGGACTCATTCTACAAGAAGTGGTGATGAATAGGCCTGCAAAATATCCTGTGACTCCTCTAGAGGGTGCTCACTGGCAGGACATTCACGTGCTACTCCATGTGATGTTAGATTATTGTAAAGCATTATGTTCCTATAAAGGGCAGCGTGACAGTCCATTACCAAGTACAAGATCCTCTGCTGATATATCCTAACAAGCAGAATTATGATATGCAGCAACACAGGAACCAGGCTTACACTAGTCACATTACATAGAGACATTGCCAGAATCTCCCTTGTAGAGGCCACCATCACATACATCAGCAAGCCTCTCTTCCTGGATCCACATCTCCCTCTATAAGGAGCCCTGTTAACCCCATCATTTAAGGGCTTCATACATTTGCCTTATATTTCTCTCATAAACAAATCAATGAGTTCCAGACTTTTGGTACAAATGTAAGACATGAAGAAATCATATCTCAGTCTTAAAAGCTTAATCCCAGAAGTGACACCCATCCCTTCACTTCACATTCCATTGCCAAGAACAAGTCACATGACCACACAGATGCAAGGGGAATAAGATATCGGCAACTACTTCCCAGTGACCGTTATATATTATGGAAAGTGAGCATGCATTTAAGAGGAAAGTTGATCATCTCCAGCAGAGATGTAGAATTCTACAAACATAGGGAGGACGTTAAAATGTGCTGAGCGGATAAAGTGTCAAACGTCTGTTATAGAAGGACATAGGCACCGAAAGATAAAGAGATACTCCACAACTTATGAGGGAGTTATGTCCCAATAAACTCACCATAAATTGAAAATATCATATGTCAAAACTTCATTTAATACAACTAACCTACCTAACATCATAGCTTAGCCAAACTTGCCTTAAATGTGCTCAGAATATTTATTTGAGCACATAGTTGGGCAAAATCATCTACTAAAAAGACTATTTTATAATAAAGGGTTGACTATTTCCTGTAATTTATTGAATACTATATTGAAAGTGAAAGACAGAATGGTTGCATGGGTACTTGAAGTATGGTTTCTACTGAATGCATATGGCTTTCGCACCATCGTAGACTCAAAAAATCATGTCAACTATCATAAATAGGGAACTATCTGTATGAGAGTAAAAACCATTTTGTTACCCAAATAGCAATCATCACAAAAGAAAACAGCAATTTCTGTGGCATATATCCAAGCATTCAACAAGAAAAGATCTTTCGTTTTATTTTAATCATTTTTTTAAGACACAGGGTCTGACTCTGTTGCCCAGGCTGGAGTGCAATGGCACAATCATAGCTAACTGCAGCCCCGACCTCCTGAGCTCAAGCAGTCCTCCTGCCTCAATCTCTTGAGTAGCTGGGACTACAGTTGCACATCACTATGCCTGGCTAGTTTTTTCTAGAGACAGAGTCTTGCTATGTTCCTCAGACTGGTCTCAAACTCTTGGCCTCAAGTGATCCTCCTATCTTGGCCTCCTGAAGTGCTAGAATTACAGAGGTGAGCCACAGCACCTGGCCAAGAATAGGCATTTTATATCAAAGTAATTCAAGTGTCTGGATGAGCAAGTAATCGTGCAGCTAAGTAATCAGGGCTTTGAACAACTTTGAATTACACAATTAAAGTTCTAATGAGTATTGTATTATACTGTATTTGCTGTAGCAATGCAAAAACTTCATTGTTCTTTGTCCCCAAAGAAATAGAACTGTCACTTATATTTCACTGTTTATGCTGCTAGTACATAGCTTTATAAATTAATCTATCTTGTTTCTGACACTTAAACGTATTTTCTCCTCTGGGGACCTGGAGGAGCATATTCTTTGCCCCACCCCCCAATTACCTATGCATATTCTCAATAACAGGCATAAGGCATGCTGCACGATCTTAGCTGACGAGATAAGAAGTCTCTCCTAAGGCTTTACTCTCTGGACCATGGCAGAAGTGTGAACAAGAGTGGTTGCAGAACATGCTGTGCCTGGGGCAAGGACCCTCTACTAGAACTGGAAGAGATAAATCACAGGTACAAGGAGTGCGCAATCTGTCTGTTCAGCCAGAGTTGCTATTAGAGGTCCCTGAAGAATGTGTTGTACTTTCCACTCTAGGCTACCTCAATCACAGAAATCACCCTAGAGTCACATAACCCAGGTGAGGGGCTGACCTTGCTGCTAAACCCTCCTCCTGAGGGCCTTTTATCATCTTGTCCTGTAACCTACCTTTGCCAAGACAATTCCTTCAATCTTTGCTTTGTTTCAGGGAACAATAATCCTACTAAGACTCTAACAATAGGGACAGGAGAAAGGGATGGAACAAAGGAGTGAGGCAAGGAGCCATCAAATGGAAGTAAGCTAATAATCTGTTGGCACCCATCATATGCTGAGCACTTGCACTTACATTATCACACTTACATATGCACAATACTTTGGGTGTGATGTCACTGCCAGCACATTTGAAATTAGGAAGCTCAGGCCTAGAAGATATGAAGTGACTTTTCCAGGGTATCATTAATGCACCACCAGTGTAAGCTAAATTGAATCCATTCTGCCTGACACCCAAATTTTATTCCTTTCCTTCCCTCCCCACAATTGTTTCCATTGGTGTATAAAACCTCTAAAGATCAAGATGTGGCGTCCTTCTTCTTTAAAGAAACAAAGCTGTGGCTAGGTAGTGATAGGTGGGAGCAAGTATGACCATTTATGAATCCCACCTTGTAGTTTACCATCTATAGACTTGGCCTTCTTTAGATGAGGCAGTGTTGTAGGAGCCTTTCTCAACTGGTGTTCCTCATTTGAACGACAGAACATAGAAAATGACTTAGGTGACTATTTTCCCAATTCTTCCAAAGATGATACATAACAAATACCATTCTAGGTGCTTAGAAGATAAGTTAATCCAAACACAATGGATGTGTTTTGTTGTTAGGATTTAATTTTCTTGCAGAAACCCAACTGAGAAAGGCTGGTAGGGAATCTCTAACATTGGTCCACTGTAGAAGACAGAGAAGATGATCAATTTATTTTATCTATCACCCTGCAGAAATAAAGTGTTTTGGTGGAACTGTAGGTAGAGAAAGAAGGAGGTACCCTCCCATGGCCCTGAAGAGCCTGAGTTTTTCTAAGAGCCAGGAAGGAAAATTACTCAAATTAGCTGTCACAGGGAGTTATCACAACTAATCTTTATTCTCTTGGGAAGTGCTAGAACAAATATATATGGAAATCTTACAGCCAACAGAAACCAATTTCCCACTGCTTTCCTCCCTCCCAAATTTTCCCACTGTCCCTAATTGAAACCCCATTGGAAGGTAACTAAATCCTGTACAACCAGAATCTCCTCATCTAACTTTTCATTTCCTCCTGTGTTAAATTAATCCTCTTTCTCCCTTGTGGATTCACCATCAACTTGTACTCTCAAGATGATGCTGTTCATTTTCCCACTTTGCATGACTCAAGGCCAAAAGGTGGGTATGGCATCTTCCTCCCTTGCCAATGTTATTTTGAAAACATTGCTTCTGTAGTGCAAAATCCCCAACTAGTCAAGACTCAAGTCGGCTCTTTTCAATGCCTCTTCAACCATCTTTATTGGTATATTTTAAAAAGCAGCCCCTCATTTATTGAGGACGTTGGCACTTTGTTTAGAATGTTTTTATTCTGATTATTGCCTTTATTATTGGTGACTTCAGCATCCATATGGAAAAACCACCCAATTCTACAAATGTCCAGTTAATTGTCCTTCTTTTTTTTTTTTTTTTTTTTTTTGAGACGGAGTCTTGCTCTGCCGCCCAGGCTGGAGTGCTGTGGCCGGCTCTCAGCTCACTGCAAGCTCCGCCTCCTGGGTTCACGCCATTCTCCTGTCTCAGCCTCCCGAGTAGCTGGGACTACAGGCGCCCACCTCGTCGCCCGGCTAGTTTTTTTGTATTTTTTAGTAGAGACGGGGTTTCAGCGTATTAGCCAGGATGGTCTCGATCTCCTGACCTCGTGATCCGCCCGTCTCGGCCTCCCAAAGTGCTGGGATTACAGGCTTGAGCCACCGCGCCCGGCCCAATTGTCCTTCTTAATGTCAATAATTTACCTGCTATTCTATTCCTGATTTCTGGCCATAGAGCTGTCCATGTCATCACCAATGACCACTCCACACATGAACTCTGAACTCCTATCACCTTCTCTGATCACACCCACACACCTTTTCAGCTCCTTCATTTTGTTATTACAGAACATGCATCAGCTATACGCTTCCTCCTTCACTTTTCTTTTCTTTATTTTTTTTTTGAGACGGAGTCTTGCTCTGTCACCTAGGCTGTAGTGCAGGGGCGTGATCTCCACTCACTGCAAGCTCCGCCTCCTGGGTTCATGCCATTCTCCTGCCTCAGTCTCCCGAGTAGCTGGGACTACAGGCGCCCGCTACCACGCCTGGATAACTTTTTTTGTATTTTTATTAGAGGTGGGGTTTCACCATGTCAGCCAGGATGATCTCCATCTCCTGACCTTGTGATCCGCCCACCTCAGCTTCCCAAAGCCTCCATCACTTTTCTTTATCAGCCTCAACCCCATGATTCATCACTTCAAGCACTCCCTTGTCAGCATCCTCAAATCCCAATACCATTTTTAAAATTCTTTAAAGAATTTCTGCACCCACCTGTGTGAAAATTTCAACTCCAGATCCTTTTAACTGCTTGTCTTCCCCACAGACAAATTCAGGCTGATGAGCAGTGCTGGAAAAAATTGCACATTAGTGCAATTGCAGATTTTGTGCACCTGAATTCATGATCTCCAGTTTTCACAAAGCCCTCAGCAGCAGCCACTTGGTTCCCTGTGTGTAGCATTCAGTGGAAAACTCCATGAGGGCAAGAACAATATCTGCTTTTATTCATTATTTTAACCCACTTGAATGTTAAGCTCCACGATGGCAGGGACTTTCTGTGGTATAGATTATTACCAGCCCCTAAGACAGTTTCTGGCACATAATAGATGCTCAATAAATACTCGGTAAAGGAATAAAATGAATAGGAGGTTAAAATTAAGTGATCAACAGTAGTCCAGGATATTAAAGAGACTCTCCTTAAAAGTTGCAATTAAGCAGACTTGAGAGGTGAGTAGGAGTTAGCTTGAGAGGAAATGGAAATGAAAGTATTAAAGGCAGGTTGAACAGCGCCTCTGTGATCCCTCCCTCATGCTTTACACACAATCGTTCTGGGTGTTCCGTACTCAAAGCCCGTCCATTCTCTCCAGTTCCATTGCCACTCCTATGCACCCTCAGATGTAGCCTCTATATTTCAGTCAGAGTGGTAGCTCTAAAAGGTAATGCTGCTCATTATTTTCAACTTCTATTTGGAACTCCTCTCAGAGCTCTCTAAATTTCCTCAAGATATCTATCAGTTAAATGTGTTCACCCAGTGGTCTTCCATGTGGTTTGTATATGCCAAGGTATCCCCAAAACCCTTTGAAGGAGTCTGCAAGGTCCAAATTGTTTTCATAACAATATTTTTTAAATAACTAGTTTCATAATAATATTTTGCCTTTTCACAAAATTGACATTGGCTCTGAAAATGCAAACTGATGCAGATAAAATAGCTAGTGCCTTACCAAATCAAAGCAGGGGCACAAATCTGTAACTAGAAGTTGGATTCTTTATCATCAAGCACTTGTAATTTTTTTAAATGCCACTCTTAAGAATATACTTGACAGCGTATAAAAATTATTAATTTTATTGAATCCCTTGAGTAGATTTTGTTCTAAGGTTAAAGTAAAATTAAAGAGGAAAGCAGGCCTGGAGAATTCATGAGCAGACAAGACCTCTTAAGTGATCATAACTTTTCTTGATTTGCAAACATAAGCAAAACTTAATTGGAGGTATTTCTTGTAAACGCCTATATTAAAGAAAAATAGAACTTAATCTCAACCAATCAAAAGCAGCTAACTAACTCATAATTATATAAGAAGGTACTTCCCAGCAGGATAGACCAAATAAGACAATTTTTGTGACTATAACCAATCAAATATTTTATTTGTATTATTTCCACACTTACGGTACAAAAGCGTGTTCCTTACCACTTTTTTTTTTTAATTCAGACAGGGCCTCACTTCTTCACCCAGACTGGAGTGCAGTGGCATGGTAATGGCTCATTGCAGCCTTGAGCTCCTGGGCTCAAGCCATCCTCCCACCTCAGCCTTCTGAGTAGCTGGGACCACAGGCACCCACCATCATGCCCAGCTAATTCTTTTTCTTTCTTTTTTTTTTTTTTTGTAGAGAGAAAGGTGTCATCATGTTGCTCAGGCTGGTTTCAAACTCCTAGGCTCAAGCAATCCTCCCAGCTTGGCCTCCCAAGGTGCCGGTATTACAGGCATGAGCCACCGTGCCCAGCTTCCTTACCACTTCTTAAGTGAAGACTCTGAACCACTTCTGGTTTGGAGCTGCCCAATTCATGCATTGCTGTTTTCTCAAATAAACTCTTTTAAACATTTTTATTATGCCTCAGTTTCCCTTTTTGACACTATGTTCTGAGTAATACAATGAAAAGTACATATAAAGCACTTCTGCAACATAGCAAGCTATGATGGTTGTCACCAGAAAAAACACTTAATTATTTGGATTTTAAACTGAACTAGACACTTTTTTATGAAACATCATTTTACTTGAAAGAATGATGGAAAAGTATGGTTATTCAGGCTTACATACTTGGCAGAAATTTTCTCAAAAATTAACAAAGTGAACTTGTCATTTCAAAGAAAACAGCTAGCAATATTAGTTACAAATCTATTCTTATAATCTGTGGCTGACAGCAAGAAGTGCTCCTTTTACTTGAACTGCTCCTTTTACTTGAACCTGGGAAGATCTTTATAACCAACCTGAACAGTACAATGCAGTGGAAGAGACATCAGGTGATTTCCAAGGCAGAATAGCTTCTGACTGGCCCTCTGTCTCCAGCCACCATGTTAGAAGGAAGCTCAGGCCACATGGAGACAGCAAGGCCTCTAGCTCACAGTCAGCATCAACTGCCAGACATGTAAGTGAATGGGCCTCCCAGTGATTCCAGTCTCCAGTCTTTGAGCCTTCCCAGCTGACATCACAGACATTACCATGCAGAGAAAAGCCATCTCTGCTAAGCCTTAATTTCTAACCCATAGAGACCATGAAAGAATAACAAATGATGATTGTTTTGAAGCCACTACATTTTGGGGTAATTCATTATGCAGCAATGGATAAGTAACCCTGGCATCACATGCTTTTCAAGGATGGGAATATGTCTTTTTCTTCCTGTCTTTCATGTCTAAGCCCTCTATCAGTGGTGCTTATTGTGTGGAGTTTGGAGCCCAGGAGTAGTCAGGAAAGACTTTGATGACACAGGGTTGCTTGTAGAACATCTAATATGAGCAACTCCTACCTTGTGCTCACTGACCAGGCGCACGGAAAAGTCAACAAGAGCAAAAGTTCTTTGCGTCACAGCACAGAACTGCTCGTTCCTCTCCGGTGCCTCTCCAACCACAAAAGTCCCTGTCCCTGTCTTTGTCAGTCTCATGTTAAGAAACCCCATAGACCCAGGCATTCTCCAATTCTGATGAAAGGGGAAACTGAGGAAGAGGTCCAGCTCACAACATTCTCACCAGCCCAGGGGGAAGGCCAAGATCTCCATAGAGTCATAAACTCTAGGCCAAGGCTGTGCCTCTCCCAGGAATATCCAAGTTGGACATACCATATATTTTATGGAGCTAAAATAGCTAGTGCCTTACCACAAATCAAAGCAGGGGCACGAATCTGTAACTAGAAGTTGGAGTCTTTATCACCAAGCACTTGTAATTTTTTTAAACTCCACTCCTAAGAATATACTTGACAAAGTATAAAAATTGTTAATTTTATTGAATCCCTTGAGTAGATTTTGTTGTAAGGTTAAAGTAAATTAAAGTGGAAACCAGGCCTGGAGAATCCATGAGAAGACAAGGCCTCTTAAGTGATAAAACCTGAATTAGTCCTACAAAGTCCCCTCTAATTTCAGCAAGTGTCCTGGTGTCTCAACCTGCCTTTACCACCTTGATACAGCTGTCATGAAAGACCAGCCAACCCTATGTTATTGTATTTTTATTTTCATCTCTACTATTTGCTACAACAAAGGTCTTATTTCATTGAATTTTTCCTTGCTTTTAAAAAAAGGAAGGTCTTTAACTTGTTCTGAAGAAACCTCCCGTGAATTTTAAAAGGGCTCCCTATCTGTTGCATGTGGGGAAGGGCCACACACATCCACATTCCCTTTGTTCTAGGGCACTGGATTTTCAAAGACTGAGTTCATGCTGTCTTCAGCCTTTGAAGAAAGCTCACATGGACAACCACAAAGTTTTAAAAGCATAGGTTGAGTTTGGGGTATAGTCATGAGAACAGAAAGGGAAGAGCAGAAGTACAGCTCATTGCAGAGGACAAGCACCATGCTATTCAGAACATTTGATACGGAGTGCTATGGGGTAAGAGTGAGCTGGAGTTTGTTCTGGGAAATTCACCCAGCCCTGAAAAAGCTATTTATATTCTTTGGTTCACTTTCCTTATGTGTAACACAAGACCATTATGCCAAGTTTTCTAGGTACCTTAGTTGTTGTGAAGCAGCATATTATAAATATCATAAAAGGTTATCCAATGCTAGGTGCCATGGTGCACGGCTGTGGTCCCAGCTACTTGGGAGGCAGAGTCAGGAGGATCACTTAAGCCCAAGAGTTCAAGGCTGTACTGCACTATGTTCACACCTGTGAAAAACCACCGCACTCCAACCTAAGCAACATAGTGAGACTCTGCCTCATATATATATTATATATATATATATA
>NW_016812222.1:1509228-1513672 GCF_001698545.2 Rhinopithecus bieti | reverse complement strand
ATATATATTTTAAAAACTCCATTTTAAATTTACTCTGTTTTAAATATTTTGAGGCAGAAGTAAGCTATTTTGATACAGAAAGCCAACAGGTTGCTGAATTACAAGACTGAGGCTGAGGAAACTGTTTACCAATAGTGATGCACGGCTCATTCTTATAGAGGGAAGACGCAAAGTAACTCCATTAAGTCAAGAATTTTATACATTTTATTTACTGCAATATCCTCTGTACATAGACAGCAGTTGACACATAGTATTGATCATAGTATCTAATGTTCAATAGATATCTGCTGAATGAACTGAAAAATTAATAATGTTGATAATCACTATAAAATAACATTCTGAGGAGACTAAAATTTGAAGAATGCCTACAAGAGGGGGAGATGTGAAAGGAAACACATCCTAAAAAAATCAAAGGAAATTATCCTTAAGAGAAAAAAGAAACACCAGTACAACTGTAAGAGACAGAAGACAAAACTGCATGAAGTAAAACAAAATGCTGAACCCTTGAAATGCAAAAATCCAAAAATCCTGTTGCTTTTTTTTTTTTTTTGAGATAGAGTTTCACTCTTGTTGCCCAGGCTGAAGTGCAATGGCACAATCTTGGCTCACTGCAACCTCCACCTCCTGGGTTCAAGCGATTCTCCTGCTTCAGCCTCCCGAGTAGCTGGGATTACAGGTGCCCACCACCATGCCCAGCTAATTGTTTGTATTTTTAGTAGAGATGGGTTTCATCATGTTGGCCTGGCTGGTCTCGAACTCCTGACCTCAGGTGATCCACCAGCGTTGGCTTCCCAAAGTGCTGGGATTACAGGCATAAGCCATCGTGCTCAGCTGCATTTTTTTTTTTTTTCACTTATTTAGAAGGCTGATTTATTATCACCTCCTGCCGGTCATGGGAATGAGACAGAATCACCTTGAGAGTATCTACAGGGAGAATCTGGAGTCCAAATCCCTTCTTAATCAAGAAATGCTCTTTAATCAACTCCCTATATATAGGGAGGTTGATGTTGGGACAAGAGGGGCTGAATAACTTCGAGTTCTAGTCTTGGATATGGAATGGGGGCAGGTGTGTAGAATCTCTTTGATTTTTTTCCCAGAACTTCCATCAATATTCCAAAAGACTAGAAATTCATGGACAGCAGCTTTTCCCTTCTCTCTTTTTCACACTTCAATGACTTCTGTCTTCATCTTAAGACACTAATCTACACCAAATTTTCTCTCCTTCCTTTTGCTGGAATGCTATTTATTCAAAAATGAAATGCTGGATGAAAGAGTAAACTTGCAAGGACATCTGCTACAATAATTAAGGAGAAATAGATGCCTATAATTAAAAACATTGCTGCTTGCCTCTGAAATTATTTGAACACTGTATACATTATAATGTAAATAATCGGTTTCCATCTGATATCCTAGACATCTGATCCTGGAGACAATGTCTAATATCTCTACCCCAAAGCAATAGAGTTAGAGCTGTAAGGGGCAGGTAAGCTACAGTGTGAACCTTTCTCAGCGGCAGTGAACTTGGGGTGCTCACAACTCAGTGCAAAACCAGCTGTGGTGGCTAAGGATTGCCTATGTCACCTCTCCCCCAACTCTAGGCAATGCAGCTTAGGGATAGACTCCTTCCACTTGGGGGAAGAAGAGGGAAGAGTACAGAGGGCTTTGCCTTGCAACTTGGGTACCAACCAGCTCAGCCACAGTAAAGTAAAGCACCAAAAGTAACCCAGCACAGTGCCAGCTGTGGTGGCCACTGGACTTGCCCTTCCCCCAACTCCAAGCAGCCCTGCACAGAGAGAGACAGAGAGAGACTCCTTTGGTTCGGGGGTAAATGAGGGAAGAGAAGAAGAAACTCTGCCTGGTAATCCAGGCAATTTGGCCAAATGTTAACCCCAGTCCACTAAGGTGGTTCCTCTAGGACTCAGCGAGAGTTGTAGTGTTTCTGAGCTTAGGGCACCCTCTAGCGCTGATATAGCTTCAATAACCACAGCCTCAAATCACAACACTCAATCTCCTTCAAATACCTGAAAAGCCTTCCCAAGAAGGATGGGTTCAAACAAGCCCAGATTGTGAAGGCTACAATATGCATCTAACTCTTCAATGCCCAGACATCAACAACCATCTTCAAGAGTTAAGAATATCTAGCAAAATATGACCTCATCAAATGAACTAAATAAGGCATCAGTGACCAATCTGAGAATGATGGAGATATGCGACTTTTTAGACAAGAATTCAAAATAGCTGTCTTGATGAAACGCAACAAACTTCAAGACAACACAGAGAAAGAATTCAGAATTACATCAGGGAAGTTTCACAACGAAATTGAAGTAATTGCTTAAAAATCAAGCAGATATTCTGGAGCTGAAAAGTTTAATTGTCCAAGTGAAAAATGCATAAGAGTCTTTCGACAGCAGAATTGATCAAGCAGAAGAAGGAACTGGTGAGAACTGAAGACAGGCTATCCAAAAATACACGAAGCCAAAAAAAGAATTAAAAAAGAATAAAGTATACCTACAAAATGTAGAAAATGGCCTTAAAAGGGTAAATCCAAGAGTTATTGGTGTTAAAGAGGATGTAGAGGGAAAGAACAGGGTAAAGAGAGAGATCTTTTCCTCAGCACATAGAACATTTTGAGAGATCAGGGTAGAAAGATCAGAGAAATAATAACAAACAACCTTCCAAATCTCAAGAAAGATATAAACCTCCAGGTACAAGAAGGCCAAAAAACACCAGGTAGTTTCAACCCAAATAAGACTACCCCAAGGCTTATAATAATCAAACTTTCAAAGATCAAATATAAAGAAAGGATCCTAAAAGCACCAAGAGAAAAGAGGCAAACAACATATAAAGGAACTCCAGTACATCTGGCAGCAGACTTTTCAACAGCAACTTTACAGGCCAGGAGGGAGTGGGAAAACATATGAAAAGTGCTGAAGGAAAACCAACCTTCAACCTAGAATATTATCTCCAGCAAAATTATCCTCTAAACATGAAGGAAAAATAGTCTCCCAAACAAAAGCTGATGAATTTCATCAATACCAGATCCGTCTTACAAGAAATGCCCATGGGCGTTCTCCAACCTGAAATAAAAGGACAATAACGAACAACAAGAAATCATCTGAAGCTATAAACTCACTGGTGATAGTAAGTACACAGACAAATACAAATACTCTTAACACTGTAATTGTGGCATATGAACCACTCATATCTTTAGTAGAAAGACTAAAAGACAAACCAATCAAAAATAATAATGACAACAACTTTTAAGACATAGTATAAAAGATATAGAGACAATAAAATCAAAAGGAGAGGATGAAGTGTAGAATTTTTTAGTTGTCTCTTTGCTTGTTAGTCTGTTTTTCTTTTCTTTTTAATCAGAATTAAGTTGTCATGAGTTTAAAATAAGGGGTTATGTTATTTGCAAGTTCATGGTAACTACAAAACAAAAACCTGTAACAAATATGCAAGAAATTAAAACATACTACCACACAAAGTCAACTTTACACAAAGAAAGACGGAAAGAAGGGAGGGAGGGAGGGAGGAAGGAAGGAAGCGAGGAAGGGAGGGAGGGAGGAAGGGAGGGAAGAGAGGGAGAGAGGGAAAAAGGAGGGAGAGAGGAGGGAAGGAGGGAAGAAAGGGAGGGAGGGAGGGAAGGAAGGAAGGAAGGAAGGAAGGAAGGAAGGAAGGAAGGAAGGAAGGAAGGAAGGAAAAAGAGAACCAATGAAGCAACCAGAAGATAAATTTTTAAATGGCAGTTGTAAGTCCTTACCTACTAATAAGAACATTGGATGTAAATGGACTAACGTCTCCAATCAAAAGACAGAGTGGTTGAATGGATAAAAAAGCAACACCCAACTATAGGCTGCCTATAAGAAACTCACTTCACCTATAAAGAAACTCATAGACTGAATACAAAGGAATGAAAAAAGAAATCATATGCAAATAGAAACCAAAAAAGAAGATAAGTAATTACACTTATATCAGATAAAATGGCTTTCAAGACAAAACTGTAAAAGAGACAAACAAGGTCATTGTATAATAATAAAGGAGTCAATTTTTGCAAGAGGATATGATAATTATAAATATATATGCACCCAACACTAGAGAGCACAGATATATAAAGCAAAAATTATTAGTTCTAAAGAGAGAGGTAGACCCCAAAACAATAATAGTTAGGGACACTAACACCCCACTTTCAGCATTGAACAGGTCATCAAGACAGAAAATCCACAAAGAAATATCAGACTTAGTCTGCACTATAAACCAAATAGACCTAACAGACATTTATAGAACATTTCATCCAACAGCCACAGAATACACATTATTTTCCTCATCATATGGAATATTCTCAAAGATAAACCACTTGTTAGGCCACAAGACAGGTCTCAAAAGAATCCAAATAATTAAAATCATATCAAGTATCTTTTTTTTTTTTTTTTTTTTTTTT
>NW_016812222.1:1502836-1506657 GCF_001698545.2 Rhinopithecus bieti | reverse complement strand
ATTTTCATAATATTTAAAATAAAATATAATTATAAAATCAAACATAGAATCAACAAAACCAAAAGTTGATTTTGAAAAGACCAATTAATTAATTCACTATAGGAATAACAAAGAAAAAAATGAAAACACATTGTCCATGTGAAGAATAAAACATATAGCCATCACTACAAACTCTATAGATAGTAAAGAGATCAAAGGGCATATTGTGAGTGACTTTATGCCAAAAATCAAATTTAGAAGAAATAAACAACTACTTGATGTGATCCAAGAAGAAACTGAAAATTTGACGGTTCTAAATTGTTAGGGAAATTAAATCTTTAAACTCAGTCGACTTTTTCTGTTACATTCCAATGTCTGATCCCTAGCTCTCTGGGTTTCAAGAGACAGTTGTAGAGGCAGCAGAAAAATATCCTTGCTCTTATATTATAGCTACCATGGTGTGTTCCTGAAGTCCAACATGTCTAATCATGGGATCCTGTTACCCTACCTTCCTGATTATGAAAGAACTAGCAGATTCTCTGCTGGGCCAGTTTGCTGGGATGTTCTGGAAGTCATTCTGGGAGACCGAGCCCACAGTCAGCTTCTGGAAAGAGTTTATAAGCACATAATTCTGAGTATTAAAAATATTTCTAGGCCGGGCGCGGTGGCTCACACCTGTAATCCCAGCACTTTGGGAGGCCGAGGTGGGCGGATCACAAGGTCAGGAAATCGAGACCATCCTGGCTAACACGGTGAAACCCCATCTCTACTAAAAATACAAAAAATTAGCCAGGCGTGGTGGCAGGCGCCTGTAGTCCCAGCTACTCAGTGGGCTGAGGCACGAGAATGGTGTGAACCGGGGAGGCAGAGCTTGCAGTGAGCTAAGATGGCACCACTGCACTCCAGCCTGGGCAAGTGTGGGACTCCGTCTCAAAAAAAAAAAAAATTCTGTTGAAAATAGCTAGTGTTTTTCATTTCCCAATTGATATACATAAATGCAACACCTTGTGCATGTGAATGATTTGTCTTTTTACAAAATTATTCTACACTGTTGATAGATTCATTCCATACAAGCATGCAACATACTTAATTTTTCATAACTTTACAATTCTTATTAACTCAATTTTTTGTTTCATAATAAATGTGCTTCTCTTTGTACTGGTACTCTTCACATTCTTATTGCTTTGGGACTAGCAAGACACAATGAGGTGAATAATATTATTTTAATGCATCTTAGAACACCAGAAACCAATTAATATGTGATATTCAGGATTAACTGATTCCAAAGGGCTGTTAATTCCATCTGTTGATACTGACAAGTAGTAAGTAAATATGCCTAAACTTGATTATTTTTGTTCATAGAAGTAAAATATACATTTCATAAATTGAAAGTTCATAAGAAGATTTGCTTGTTTTAAAAAATAACAGTTTAATTTAAACAAAACCGAGGAGTCATTGGATACTATAGTAGCTAATGAAATCCTAAGAAGACATGAATTTCAGGAAGGTAAGGAACCAGGGAAACTCTTGAAACTTGAACAATTAATAATATTCAGAGCCAATGAGCTTCGATATCTGAGTTTCTTAGGAAACGTTCCAAATTAGCAGGGGAAACCATCTGATTAGTAGGCTTGGTTCTACTGTTACCCCTGGATCAATCAGCTATGACCAAGGAATCTGAGCAGTATGCTATAAAAATCGTTGCTTTTAATTATTTCAACCATTGTGGAAGACAGTGTGACAATCCCTGAAAAACCTAAAGTCAGAAATACCATTTGACCTAGCAACCCTATTACTGGGTATATGCCCAAAGGAATATAAATGGTTCTATTATAAAGACACATGCATGCATATGTCCATTGCAGCACTAGTCACAATAACAAAGACATAGAATCAACCCAAATGCCCATCATTTGGCCATTTGGATAAAGACTGGATAAAGAAAATGTGGTACATATATACCACGGAATACTGTGCAGCCATAAAAAAGAATGAGATCGTGTCCTTTGCAGGGACATGGATGGAGT
Organism: Rhinopithecus bieti; assembly: GCF_001698545.2. Lineage (NCBI taxonomy): Eukaryota > Metazoa > Chordata > Mammalia > Primates > Cercopithecidae > Rhinopithecus > Rhinopithecus bieti. The sequence continues at coordinate 1,504,651 of NW_016812222.1, read as the reverse complement.
TGGAGGCCATTATCCTTAGCAAACTAATGCAGAAACAGAAAACCAAATACTGCATGTTCTCACTTACAGGTGGGAGCTAAATGATGAGAACACATGGACACACAGACGGGAACAATGCACATTGGAGCTTACTGGAGAGTGGAAGGTGGGAGGAGGGAGAGGATCAAGAAAAATAACTAATGGGCACTCAGCTTAATAGCTGGGTGATGAAATAATCTATACAACCAACCCCCATGACACACATTTACCTATGTAACAAACCAGCACATCTTGCACATATACCCCCGAAGTTAAAAAAGGTTTTTTTTTAATTGATACTTTAAAAGGATGTGGGAATCATTGTAAACTCAAAAGTTAAAGATATGCCAAGAGCTGTCTCCCACAAACTTGTTTAACAAACATGTACTGACGTTGTATGTTGATCCAATACCTATGCTGGCCACTGGACATACCAGTACAAACAAGGCAGAATCTTCACGCTCCTCTATCTTTTCTAATTCTCGTGCCCTTAGTGCCAACCTTAACATAACTGGGCTGACAATTAGTGAATCAAATATCTAACTCTTATCCTACTCCAACATTAAGAAAGAGACATGCGACTGGGTGCGGTGGCTCACGCCTGTAACCCCAGCACTTTGGGAGGCCAAGGTGGGCAGATCCCTTGAGGTCAGGAGTTCGAGACCAGCCTGGCCAACATGGTGAAACCCCGTCTCTACTAAAAATACAAAAGTTAGCTGGGCGTGGTGGTGCTCGTCTGTAGTCCCAGATACTCTACTCAGGAGGCTGAGGCAGGAGAATTGCCTGAACCTGGGAGGTGGAGGTTGCAGTGAGCCGAGATCACGCCACTGCACTCCAGCCTGGACAACAGAGTGAGACTCCATCTCAAAAAAACAAAAGAGAGAGACGTGCAAAGGGCTTGCTCTTTCTTTCTTATCTTACATATCTTATGTTTTCCTCCAGGATCAAGAGCAGGAAATTTGGTGCGTAGAGGTGTTCAGGAAAGGGTGTTTTCAAACAGTCAGAAAAAACACAACTACGGTGAGCAGCACACAAACCTGCTTCGGCTGCACTTCACTGCTCATGGCCTAAGGCCATGAAGAGGCCAATAAAGGCTGGAGCTCAGGAGCATCAACCCAGATCCAGGGCTTCCTCTCTGGCACCCAACCATGAAGCTCCTTTTTCCTATCTTTGCCAGCCTCATGCTACAGTACCAGGTGAACACAGGTAATGTGGATTCCCAGGTTTAAGATGAGTAGATGTGAGGAACCAAGGATTTGGCTGTCCATGACAATGGAAACCCAAAGAGAGGAGGCTGAAAGATGAGCTGTTCAAAAAGATCCTGGCTAATACGGTGAAACCCCGTCTCTACTAAAAAGTACAAAAAACTAGCCGGGCGACGAGGCGGGCGCCTGCAGTCCCAGCTACTCGGGAGGCTGAGACAGGAGAATGGCGTGAACCCGGGAGGCGGAGCTTGCAGTGAGCTGAGATCCGGCCACTGCACTCCAGCCTGGGCGGCAGAGCAAGACTCCGTCTCAAAAAAAAAAAAAAAAAGAGTTTACCTACTGTATCAGTCGTGCACTGATACATTCTCATAGGCTCCGACTCCCAGACTGTGTCCATTGGGAATACCCAGGAAGCTACAGAGAAAGCAGAATATTTTTTGTCTATTCAGAAACTATCCAAAATATAATACTGCCTTCCTGTCCTGTATATGTCTATCATGCTAAGACTAAGACCAGGTCTACCTCCTTTTAGTTCTATTTCTATCTTAAACCACCTCTTTTTTTTTTTTTTTTTTTTTTTTTTTTTTTTTTT
>NW_016812222.1:1497226-1502414 GCF_001698545.2 Rhinopithecus bieti | reverse complement strand
TTTTTTTTTTTTTTTTTTTTTTTTTTTTTTTTTTTTTAAAGTCCTGGGGTACTTGTGCAGGATGTGTGGTTTGTTACATAGGTAAATATGTGTCATGGTTATTTGTGGCATCTACCAACCCATCGCCCAGGTATTAAGCCCAGGATGCATTAGCTATTTTTCCTGATGTTCTCCCTCCACCCAGCATGCCCCAGTGTGTATTGTTCCCCTTCCTGTAAAACCACCTCTTGAAACAAAGGTTCCTATCAGTTTGTACTTTGGTGTAAAAAGGAGGAAGTTCTTCCCTCATGCTCAAAAAAACCCCTTTCAAGATCCAGTACACAGGCCTGTGTTCTCCATCTTGAATTCTTTCAGGTTTTCCAGGGCCTTTATCCCTTCTCTCAGCCTTTGTCTTCCTGAAAATCCCCAAACTACCATAAGGGCATCTAGGAATGCATTATGGCAAAAGGCTAAGCCAGGGGATTAACTATTGTTTTTGGAAAAGAAAGGAGAAGCATTGAGATTTGTTTCAGAATACAAGAATCATCCAGCTATTTGAAAAAAATAGCAATGGGTTTCGGGGCAGGGAAAGTGGAAGAATCAAAATGCTTCTAATGTTTTATCTTGGGACCCTAGGAAAAGGGTTGTACCATAAGCAAGTATGGCTGTGTCATCCTGGGTAAAGTCACTTAACCACTTTGAACTTCAATTTCATATGAATATAATGGGGTTAATCAATGCAACTGCTTCCAATATAAGAATTTTTTTCTGTTTTCCATTTGATGAGAAAACAATGTGGAAATGTATATGAACATGCTTTGAAAATTAATAGATGCTACATAAATCTCTTGTAATTTATGGAAAATAATTAGTTATTAATATGAACAAGGGAGAAAAGCTTTTTAGATTCAGAAAAAAGAAAGATGAGACGTTAGGATGGAAAAATCATTCAGCAGATAAAGATAAGATACTAAGCTGAGCAAGGAATTTAGAATTATAGATAACAACACAGAAGTTACCTTGGTGGATATGAAGTTAAGGCTGGGATAATGAATGAGACTTCTGAGGGATAGAGTGTCCAAAGAGGCTAGAAGAGCTAGGAGAACACCATGCTTCAGGAATCACAGATCTAGCAATTGTTGAGAAAAGAGAAGTCATGGGCTACTGGGTTTGGTGAAAAGAAAGGACTCCTGAAAATTCTATTGATTCTCTTTTGCACTTCTTTCTTAAATTAATTTTATGATAGACTTTGCTCTCATTGGGATTTCCCAAGATTATGGAGATGGGATAGTGATGTCCGACAAGTACCCAAGATGCTAAGTTGAAAGTCTAAAATTCTATCCTAAAAGCAAATAATTACTCTATCCTCTACGTGCCTTTTGCTTCTTAAAGTTACTCAAGGAAGGCAGACTAAACAGGAAATTAATTTTGGAATCAAGAGGGGCATAGAGACTCTCCTGGCCTGCCCATTTGCCTTCAACAACATCCCTAAACACTAGTCTTAAAATTGAGTATGAATAGCAGTTTTAACATCATCTCTAGTTATTAACCTTGGCTCAATGACTTTCTCTTTTTTTATGCAGAATTTATTGGCTTGAGAAGCTGTTTAATGGGTTTTGGGAGATGCAGGGATCATTGCAATGTGGATGAAAAAGAGATACAGAAATGCAAGATGAAAAAATGTTGTATTGGACCAAAAGTGGTTAAATTGATTAAAAACTACCTGCAATATGGAACACCCAATGTACTTAATGAAGACATCCAAGAGATGCTAAAACCTGCCAAGAATTCTAGTGCTGTGACACAAAGAAAACATATTTTGTCTGTTCTCCCCCAAATCAAAAGCACTAGCTTTTTTGCTAATACCAACCTTGTCATCATTCCAAATGCCACCCCTGTGAACTCTGCCACTGTCAGCACCATGACCTCAGGACAGATCACATACACTGCTACTTCTACCAAGAGTAACACCAAAGAAAGCGGTGATTCTGCCATTGCCTCCCCACCACCAGCACCACCTCCACCAAACATACTGCCAACACCATCACTGGAGCTGGAGGAAGCAGAAGAGCAGTAATGGGGATCTTTCCCTTAAAACTTAAAGTTTCAAGTTCCTCTCTATTTTTGCTATCTATAAAATGACATAGAACTGTTTCCTCTGTCATCAGTCATTCAATAAACACTGTTTGAGCACCTACAGTTTATATAATGTTATCATTCTCACAAGAGCCTCACAGAGGGGGTAGAGCTAGGAAGGGATGGAATTGTTTAAATTTAGATGCGTAGGAGAAAGTAAACATCAGGAAGGTGACTACAGCATCGAGTTTGTCCCATGCATGGCCTAGATTAGGCCTCTGTAACAAGCATTTATGTCTGTTATACAGTGTGCTTTTCCTGGAGCAACAGTAAGGAAAGTATCAAGAGATGTATTTTCTTCTCTCATATATTTGGGAGGAGATTCCCATATGCAAAATAGAATGTGTAGAAATCAGAAAAAGGTTAAATTAATTGTAACATGTGTTTTTGTTTTGTTTTGTTTTGTTTTGTTTTGTTTTGTTTTGTTTTGTTTTGTTTTGAGACAGAGTCTCTCTGTCGCCCAGGCTGGAGTGCAGTGGTGCGATCTCAGCTCACTGCAACCTCCGCCTCCCAGGTTCAAGCAATTATCCTGCCTCAGCCTCCTGAGTAGCTGAGATTACAGGTGTGCACCACCATGCCCAGCTAATTTTTGTATTTTAGTAGAGACAGGGTTTCACCATGTTGGTCAGGCTGGTCTCGAACTCCTGACCTCGTGATCCACCTGCCTCAGCCTCCCAAAGTGCTGGGATTACAGGCATGAGCCACCACACCCAGTCAATAATATGTCTTATTGAATGCAATATATCCAAAACATGATTATGTTGACATGTAATCGATGTAAAAATTATTTATGAGAGTTTATCTTTTTTGGACTACATCTTTGAAATCTCATATGTGTAATTACACTTAGAGCACATTTCTATTCATACTAGCCATATCTCAAGTGTTCATAGTCACATATGAATAGAGGATTCCATAGAATATTGAACAGCACAAGGCTAGAGAGGTTTAGGGCACAAGTAATTATAGTGACTGTTAGGCAAAGGGGATGCCGCTAATCCAGAGGAGATAGGCATATTTCTGAGGGCTGTGGCATATAATTTAAGACTATAGAAATTCAGGTCTGATATGCCTGGACTAGCATCCTGATTCTGGCACTTTTTAACTGTGTGGTCTTGAACAAATCATTTATCCACACATAAGCATCAGTTTATTTAGTCATAAAATGGAGGTGTGAACATTATATTATATCCCAGAGATCAGCAATCTCAGATCACACTTCCTTTTATTGCCCAAATTACAATGTCACAGACATCTATTCTAGTTTTTAACAGCTTTATTGAGGCATAATTGATATACAGAGAATTGAACATATTTAATGTGAATAATGGCATGAGTTTGGGCATATGCAAATGTCTGTGATACTATCACCACAATCAAGGGGATAGACATATACATCACCTCCCAAAATATATTTGTGTCCTTTTGGTTTTGTTTTTGGGAAGAGGGGGTGTTGCTTTTATGTTTGTTCAGTAAACTTTTAACATGAGAATCTTTCTTAACAAACTTCGAAGTGCACAATACCATATTGTTAATTACAGGCACTGTGTTGTACAGCAGATCTTTAAAACTTTCTCATTTAGTATAACTGAAACAATATCCATTAAACAACTCCCTATTTTCCGCACCCCACATCCAAATCCCTAGCAACCATTATTGAATTCTCTGCTTCTACAAGTTCGGCTTTTTTAGATACCACATATAAATGAGGTTATGCAGTATTTGTCTTTCTGTGCATGACTTCTTTCCTTTAGCATAGTGTCCTCCAAGTTCATCCATGTTTTTGCAAATGTAGTATTTTCTTCTTTTTTAAAACCAATGATTCTGTTGTGTGTATGTGTGTGTGTGTGTGTGTGTGTGTGTGTGTGTGTGTGTGTATTCATCTGTTAATGGATACTTGGGTCTTTTCCATATTTTGACTATTGTGAATAATGCTGCAATAAATATGGAAGTGCAGATATCTCTTTGAGATCCTAATTTGACTTCCTTTGGATATATACCCAGAGTGGGATTGCTGGACCATATGGTAGTTCTACTTTTATTTTATTTTATTTTATTTTTTTGAGACAGAGTCTTGCTCTGCCACCCAGGCTGGAGTGCAGTGGCCAGATTTACGCCATTCTCCTGCCTCAGCCTCCCAAGTAGCTGGGACTACAGGCCCCCGCCTCGTCACCCGGCTAGTTTTTTGTATTTTTAAGTAGAGACAGGGTTTCACCGTATTAGCCAGGATGGTCTCGATCTCCTGACCTCGTGATCCGCCCGTCTCGGCCTCCCAAAGTGCTGGGATTACAGGCTTGAGCCACTGCGTCCGGCCTCTACTTTTATTTTTTAAGGAACCTCCATACTGTCTTCCATAGTGGTTGCATCATTTAGCAATCCCACCAACAGTGCACAATGGCTTGATTTCTCCACATTATCTCCAAGACTTACTATCTTTTGGGCTTCTTAAAATAGTAGCCATCCTAATAGGTTTGAGGTGATGTTTCACTGTAGTTTTGATTTGCATTTCTCTGATAATTAATGACGTTGAGCATCTTTTCATATGCCTGTTGGTCAGTTGTAGGTCTTCTTTGGGGAAATGTCTGTTCAAGTCCTTTGCCCATTTTTAAATCAGTTTATTTGTTTATCTACTACTGAGTAGGAGGTTGTTTTCTTTCCCCCCCAAGACAGAGTCTTACTCTGTCACCCAGAGCTGGAGTGCAATGGTGCGATCTCAGCTCATTGCAACCTCAACCTCCCAGGTTCAAGCAATTCTCCTGCCTCAGCCTCCTGAGAAGCTGAGATTACAGGCACACACGACCACGCCCAGTTAATTTTTGTATTTTTAGTAGAGACAGGGTATCACCATGTTAGCCAGGCTGGTCTTGAACTCCTGACCTCGTGATCCACCTGCCTCGGCCTCCCAAAGTGCTGGGATTACAGGCATGAGTCACCATGCCCAGCCTGAGTAGGAGTTTTTTATATGAACTAGGGATTAACCCCTTATCAGACATACAGTTTTCAAATATTTTTTTTCCTATTCTCTTTTTTTTTTTTTTTTTTTTTTTTTTTTTTTTTTTTTTTTTTTTTTTTT
>NW_016812222.1:1490087-1496765 GCF_001698545.2 Rhinopithecus bieti | reverse complement strand
CGCCCCGGCTAGTTTTTGTATTTTTAGTAGAGACGGGGTTTCACCGTGTTAGCCAGGATGGTCTCGATCTCCTGACCTCGTGATCCGCCCGTCTCGGCTTCCCAAAGTGCTGGGATTACAGGCTTGAGCCACCGCGCCCGGCCTTTTTTCCTATTCTCTAGGTTGCCTTTTTATTCTGTCAATTGTTTCCCTTACTGTGCAGAAGAGGAGGGAGTACTTCTAAACTCATATTATGAGGCTAACATTACCCATATAACAAAAGCCAGACAAAGACACTGCAAAAAAAGAACATTGCAGGGCTATACATCTCGTATGTGTGATATGTTTGATGGCCTATACATCTGATATGCATGATATGTGTGATGAATATAGATGTATGATATGTATAATGAACAAAGATGTAAAAATTCTCAACAAAATACAAGCAAATCATATTCAACAGCACATTAAAAGTATCATTCCCCATGATCAAATGGAATTTATCCCTGGGTTGCAAGGATGGGTCAACATATGCAAACCAATAAATGTGATACACCACAGTAACAGAATGAAGGGTAAAAATCACACAATCATATTGATAGATGCACAGAAGTATTTGAAAAAATTCAAAACCCTTTTATGATTAAAATGCTCAACAAACTAGGTATAGAATGAATGTACCTCAACATAGCAAAGGTCATATTTGACAAGCTTACAGCTAACATTATCCTCAATGTTGACGAATTGAAAGATTTTCCCCTAACATTGGGAACAAGACAAGATTACCCATTTACTTTTATCATCATTTATTTTCTTTATTTGATGGAGACAGGTTCTCACAATGTTGTCCATACTGGTCTCAAACTTCTGGCTTCTGGCAATACTCCCAACTCGGCCTCCCAAAGCTCTGGGTTTACAGGTGTGAGCCACTGCACCCAAACCACTTCTGTTTAACGTAGTACTGCAAGTCCTAACCAGAGCAATTAGGCAAGAAAAAGAAATAAAGTACATTAAATTTGGAAAGTAAGAAGTAAAAGTATCTCTGTTTGTAGGTAAAATGACCATATATGTAGAAAACCCTAAAAACTTCACAAACACATACACAAAAATGTAGAACTAAGAAATAAATTCAAAAAAGTCAACATAGAAAATCAGTGGCATCAAGGAAACAATCTATTTACAAAGGCAACAAAAGAATAAAATAGGAATAAACTTAACCAAAGAAGTGAAAGAGGTACATTAAAAACTTAAAAGTATTGATGAAAAAATCAAAGGAAACACAAATAAATGGAAAGATATTCCATGTTCAGGCATTGAAAGACTTAATATTGTTTAAAACTATTCATTCTATCTAAAGCAATCTACAGATATAATACATCTCCCCCCTTCCAAATCCCAATGGCATTTTTTACAGAAATGGAAAAAACAATCCTAAAATTCACAGGGTACCACAAAAGACCCAGAATAGCAAAATCAATCTTGAGTAAAAAGAACAAAGCTGAAGGCGTTTACACTTTCTGATTTCAAAATATATTACAAAGGTATAGTAATTAAAGCAGCATAGTACTCACTTAAAAACAGATACATTAACCAATAGAATAGGATAGAGAACCCAGAAATAAACCCACATATTTATGGTCAATTGACTTTCAACAAAGGTTCTAAGAACATACGATGGGGAAAGGATGGTCTCTTCAATAAAATGGTGTTGGGAAAACTGGCTACCCACAAGCAGGAGAATGAAATTGGATCCTTATCTCACCCCATATACAAGAAATCAATTCAAATGATTAACAACTTAAACATAAGACCTAAAACTGTAAAACTACTAGAAGAAAACACAGTACTTTTCTGTATTTAAACTCCATGACATTGTTCTAGGCAACGATTTCTTGCATATGACCCCAAAGCACAGGCAACAAAAGCGAAAATACATAACTGCATCCATATTTTTTAACATATTCTTCTCTGCTACATATCACCTAGCTTCATTCAAAGATCACCTTTCCCCATCCTACTCATTTTTTAATACAGTGTCACTCTAAGAAAGACAAAGATTTTTCATGATGCCCCACAGTAATTCTAGAATATAACTTTAAAAAATATTTCCTGGAAGTTTTTGCACAACAGAAAGGAGTTGCAATACAAAGCATAAGTTTAACACCTGCTAGATACGTGCTCTCTGAGGAACCCCAAGCCTACCTGATGGGTGTTTGATTCTCTCCCTGCTACAGCTATTTGTCAAACTCTTGAAAGTCCAGCTTTCCTTCTCATGGAAGGAAAATTCCCACGGAATGCTCTCTTTCGTGTTTACCCACAGAAAGAAGAGAAAATTTCTTTCTCACACAAGTTTAAGGCCTTCCTCTAAGTCCCCTTTTCCTATCATAGAACTTACCCAGCACTTCTCAGGATAAATGCTACTGGAGAACATGAGTTTGCTTCAGGGAAATTCTGTACCCACTGTGAAAAATATGGTAACTCTCCAATACCCATTCTCCCCTTTTGCTATGTAATAGAACCCTCCAAATATTAGGTTGGCACAAAGCCAACCAGAGTAAAGGCTGCATTTCCCATCTAGGACTGGTCATTCTTCAATTCAGACCAGCTGTAAGTAGACACTTTTGTAATTATTCATTAATATGCTTGGTGAAAACCTCAGAGTTTCCATTTTGCCAAAGTTTCCAAAGGAAAAGAGGGCCTTTTTCTAAGCCCTGAGAGCCCCACAGTGATAGTAAGTTCTCCCTTGGGATTCACCCTGGCATACCTCAGTGCTACCCCAGATCCTGTCCTTCAGGGGCTATGAGATTAGGTTTCACAGCCAAGTGTGATGGTTCATGCCTTTAATCCCAACACTTTGGGAGGCCAAGGCAGGAGGATCGCTTGAGCCCAGGAGTTTGAGACCAGTCTGGGCAACATCATGAGACCCTGTATATGTTAAAAATAAAAATTAACTAGGTGTCATGGTACATAACTCTAGTCCCTGCTACTCTGGGGCAGGGGGTGTGGGGGCTGAGGTGGGAGGATTGCTTGAGCCCAGAAGGTTGAGGCTGCAGTGAGCTATGGTCATACCACTGCACTCCAGCCTGGGCAACAAAGCAAGACCCTGTCTATTAAAAAAGAAGAGAAAGGAGGTTGGGTGTGGTGGCTCACACCTGTAATCCCACAACTTTGGGAGGCCAAGGCAGGTGGATCACCTGAGATCAGGAGTTCGAGACCAGACTGGACAACATGGTGAAACCCCATCTCTACTAAAAATACATAAATTAACAGGGTGTGGTGGCGGGCACCTATAATCCCAGCTACTCAGGAGGCTAAGGCAGGGTAGTTGCTTGAACATGGGAGGCAAAAGTTGCAGTGAGCCAAGATTGTGCCAGTGGACTCCAGCCTGGGTGACAAAAGCAAAATTCCATCTCTAAATAAATAAATAAGAAGGAGAGAGTGAGATTAGGATTCACCCTGGCCATCCCAGGTCCTGCCACCACAGGTCCTGCCACTCAGGGACTGTGTGACTAAATTTTTTTTAACTTCTCAGAGCCAATATTAGAATCCAATATGATCAAATTAGAAACCTATGAACATTCCACTTACTAGCAGTGCATTCATGCAGCACTTCACAGGGAGTCACCAAAGTAACAATCAATAAATAAACTACTACCCTATCCTGAACTGTTAGGTTGGTGCAAAGTAATTGCAGCTTTTGCATTGTTGGAATTTGCTGTTTGATATTAGAATGTGTTCTTAAATAAATGTGGTTATGTTATACCATAACCACATTTTTTTTTTTTTGAGACGGAGTTTCGCTCTTGTTGCCCAGGCTGGAGTGCAATGGTGTGATCTCGGCTCACTGTAACCTCTACCTCCCGGGTTCAAGCTATTCGCCTGCCTCAGCCTCCCTAGTGGCTGGGATTGCAGGCCTGTGCCACCATGCCCAACTAATTTTGTATTTTTGGTAGAGACGGGATTTCTCCATATTGGTCAGGCTGGTTTCTAACTCCTGACCTCAGGTGACGCACCCGCCTCAGCCTCCCAAAGTGCTGGGATTATAGGTGTGAGTCACCGCCCCCAGCCTATACATCATTTTAATAGGCATTTCTCACTTTATGTTTTTTTGTTAATGACTTATTACTTGTTGTTGATTTTATGTTGATTTTAGACTATGGAAATGATGTTAGACAAAAAGAAAACTCAAGCGATTTTCTTATTCAAGTTCAAAATGGGTCGTAAAGCTGCAGAGACAACTTGCAACATTGACTATGCATCTGGTCCAGGAACTGCTAACGAAAGTACAGTGCAGTCGTGGTTCAAAAAGTTTTGCAAAGGAGAGGAGAACCTCGAAGATGAGGAATGTAGTGGCCGGCCATCAGAAGTTGACAACAACCAATTGAAAGCAATCACTGAAGCTGATCCTCTTACAACAAGAAGTTGCCGAAGATCTCAACCTTGACCATTCTATGGTCGTTTGGCATTTGAAGCAAATTGGAAAGATGAAAAAGTTCGATAAGTGGGTGCCTCATGAGCTGAGCAAAAATCAAATCATCGTTTTGAAGTGTCGTCATCGCTTATTCTATGCAACAATGAACCATTTCTCAACTGGATTGTGACATGGCAACGAAAAGTGGATTTTATATGACAACTGACGACGAGCAGCTCAGTGGTTGGACCAAGAAGAAACTGCAAAGCACTTCCCAAGGCCAAATTTGCACCAAAAAAAAAAAAAAAAAAAAAAAGGTCATGGTCACTCTTTGGTGCTCTGATCCACTACAGCTTTCTGAATCCTGGCGAAACCATTACCTCTGAGAAGTATGCTCAGAAAATGAGATGGAAATGAGATGCACCGAAAACTGCAATGCCTGCAGTCAGCATTGGTCAACAGAAAGGGCCCAATTCTTCACGACAAGGCCTGACCTCATGTTGCACAACCGACACTTCAGAAGTCAAATGAATTGAGCTACGAAGTTTTTCCTCATCCACCATATTCACCCGACCTCTCACCAACCGACTACCACTTCTTCCAACTCTTTGCAGGGAAAATGTTTCCACAATCAGCAGGATGTTGAAAATGAGTACATGAGACTCAGAATGCCATAAGGAATGTGCCGGGCTCTAGAGGGCAGGGTGGGCACACAGCAGCTGGCACTGCTTGTTCAGATTCCTGCCTGGATTGGGATTTGCTGAATCCCAAAGCATGGATTTTTACACTACAGGAATAAACAAATGTATTCCTCGTTGGCAAAAATGTGTTGATTATAATGGTTCCTATTTTGATTAATCAAGATGTGTTTGAGCCTAGTTATAGTGATTTAAAATTCACGGTCTGAAATCGCAATTACTTTTGCACCAACCTAATATGTATGCAGGTGAATTCTTTCTGTTTTTGCTAAGCAGTGAGGTGATCCTGTGCTTAATAATGTTGCTGCAAGCATGACAGCGGATAGAAGGGGGAAGTGCCAGTGATGAAGATAAATATTAGAGGGGGAATCTCAATTGACTAGAAGACCATCCCTAACTAACTACATCACTTCTAAAGCCCTGATTTCCAGTCCAGAACTACTCTGAAAATGTTGTTTATGAACTCAAATTGTTACTTGTAAAAATTATAAAATGAGAGACTATTATGAGCATATATACAATAAGTTAGCCTGTAAATAACCTAAGACGATGAAGAGAAGAGCACCAAATAAAACCATAGATTAAAAGCTGGGAGCTTGGTATGTCCAGAAAAAAATATATATATTTATTTTAACAAAGCAAAGGCCTTTTGTTAGTACATGAGACTCAGAATGCCATAAGGAATGTGCCGGGCTCTAGAGGGCAGGGTGGGCACACAGCAGCTGGCACTGCTTGTTCAGATTCCTGCCTGGACAAGCTGAATTAGAAAAATCCAAGCAAGAAACAGTGTCGTTACTGGCTTCCCTGCTGTCTACTCATCTGCTCAGAGAGCTGGATACTAGTTTGGCCTGTCCTGCACCCATGGAGGACAATAGGTTATCTACTTCCTTTACCACTAAGTGAGCCAAGGGGCTGAACTCTGTTCCCCTCAAAATTCATATACTAAAGCCATAACCCACAATGTCACTGTATTTGGAGGTAAAGCCTTTAAAGAGATACTTAAGGTTAAATAAGGTCATATGAGTAGGATCCTATCCAACATTGGTATCTTTATGAGAAGAGGAAAAGATACCAAGGTTATGCATACACAAAGAAAAGGTCATGTTAGGGCACAGCAAGAAGTCAGCCATCTGCAAGCCAAGGAGGGAGGTCTCAGGATAAACCGAACCTGCCAGCACCTCGATCTTGGACTTCCATTCTTCAGGACTGAGAGAAAATGATTATCTGCTGTTGAAGTCACACAGGCTGTGGTATTCAGCGATAGCAACCCTAGACTAATACAGGCCGCAAAAGAGATAACATCCTTTCTTCCTTCTTTCTGAGCTCTGGGTAAGTGAAGGTCGGATAAAGCCAGGTGTGGTGGCACATGCTTGTATTCCCCGCTACTCAGGGGGCTAAGACAGAAGGATTGCTTGAGCCCAGTAGTTCTAAGCTGTAGTACACTGTTATTATACCTGTGAATAGCCATTGCACTCCAGCCTGAGCAACATAGTGAGACCCTGTCCCCACCCAACCCCCCCCCCCACAAAAGAGGAGGAAGAATGAAGTAGGAACAATAGATGCCTTTTTTTTTTTTTTTTTTTTTTTTTT
>NW_016812222.1:1450098-1489886 GCF_001698545.2 Rhinopithecus bieti | reverse complement strand
TTTTTTTTTTTGGAGACAGAGTTTTGCTCTTTTCACCCAGGCTGGAGTGCAATGGCATAATCTCGGCTCTCTGCAACCTCTGCCTCCCAGGTTCAAGCGATTCTCCTGCTTCAGCCTCCCAAGTAGCTGGGATTACAGGCACCCACCACCATGCCTGGCTAATTTTGTATTTTAGTAGAGACCGGGTTTCACCATGTTGGCCAGGCTGGTTTCAAACTCCTGACATCAGGTGATCCACCCGCCTCAGCCTTCCAAAGTGCTGGGATTACAGGCGTGAGCCACCGCGCCCAACCAACAGATGCCTCTTAAAACACCCTGAGCCTCTGCCTTTATTCTAAATTTGTCAGTCTCAGGCCCTGGGGAAAGCTGACCAACTTCACTAGGATTTTTAACTCAAATCCAAGATAGAAGTGTATATAAAGTTGCAGTCAGACTTGGCTGTGTTCAAAAAGTATATTTCTTCCATTGCTCAGCAAGTATTTATTAGCATCTATTCTGGTCTCTGGGCAAACATTAAGGACTAAGAAATGAATGAACTCTAATCATTTTCATGCTTTAAAAGTTGTGCAGCCAAGATAGAGAAATAAATAGGCAAATGACCACATAACAGCAAGACATGTATAGTGAAAGTCATGCTCACTGCAGATAAAAAAAAAAAAAAGCTCTAGTTCTGAGTGAGGAAGGGGGAGTGGGTGCTGAGGATGTGGAAAAGAGGAAGCGTGGATAGAGTGAGGCAGACTGGTGTGGAGTGGGGCTGTGGGAGTGGTTTAGAGCTTGCAGGAGTAAGGGAGTGAGGTGAGAGTGGAGGAACAGCAGAGTGCATATTCTCAGTTGCCAGAGATTCTGGGCAGCTTCTTTTGATCTTTGAGGATTTGGGCAGGAAGGGGTGAGAAAGGTCCATCTAGCAATCCTGTGCTTCATAATCCCCTGTATCCTTGAAATTATTACGAAAGTTTAATGCTGGGAAAGATCTCTGATTCCCTGAATCTGATTTGGCAAGCCAATCGATCATCTGTGTTAATTGGGAAAGAAAGCAAATATTTCTGTGTGAATATACTCATTTCAAAACATTTTCAAGATGAAATGTTTCACAAACTATGCTTCTAAGTTAATAGGATTCAACTGTTTCATTTTAATTTCAGCAACTTAGTTTATCTCCAGAAAAAAATTACTATACGACACTTCCTATAAGCCAGCCCTGTGCCAAATTATTTACATGGATCACTTTCTCTAGTCTTTAAACAGCCCTATTATGAATGGACAATTATCTCAATTTGACAGATGATGAAACTGAGGCTTGAAGAGATTAAGTTACCTAAGATCACACAATATGCCTCCAAAATTCGAAGAGGGCTGAAGCTTGTAATTGTGCAAGAAGAAGCAAATTTTCTATCTCTTTGGACCATAGACTGTGGATCCACCGCAACCTTGCTGAAATGGAAGTCTTTGTTGTTTCATGGGGGTTTTGCTGCATCTTCTGGCTTGTAGCAAGAAACTACTTTATCTTCACCGGATCTTATCAGCACATTGTGGACCTGTATGATACTCTATGTGCTAATAAAATTATCAAGCTTCCTGTGGGTCCAAATTATGGCAAAAATGTAAGACAAAATGATAATCCCAGCACTTTGGGAGGCCGAGGTGTGCAGATCACAAGGTCAAGAGATCGAGACCATCCTGGTCAACATGATGAGACCCCGTATCTACCAAAAATACAAAAATTAGCTAGGTGTGGTAGTGCACACCTGTAGTCCCAGCTACTCGGGAGGTTGAGGCAGGAGAATCGCTTGAACCTGGAGGCAGATGTGGCAGTGAGCTGAGATCACACCACTGTACTCTAGCCTGGATGACAGAGCTAGACTCCATCTCAAAAAAAAGAAAAGAAAAGAAAAACCATACGACTAATTATCATAGACACTATTGGCTACTGTTTCCTCTCTGTTGCATGCGTCTGAGCAAAGAGAGGGAATGGGATGCACCGTTCTTTCAGCTCTCTACAGTCTCTTCTGGATTTCAGTGTTTCAGCACAGCCCTAAAAACTAACACATGATCATGCCCCATGTAACAGCCAGATCACCTTGTCTCTAGAGAGACCACGCATCTGTAACAAAGAACCTCTTAAACCTCTTATAACTGTGGGTTCCACATCTTTACGGCTTAATCACTGATGCTCTCAGGGAACCTGAGAACTGAAAATTGATCCTGCTGAATAAGATCAATAAACAGTTTAAAGGCAGCCCAATGAGTTAATAAGTGCTCCATGACAATGCCAAAGAGAATTAAGGAAAGAATAGCAACCTGGAGGAAGATATATAGAAAAGCAATATTAGGCCAGGTGTAGTGGCACGTGCCTGTTGTCCCAGCTACTCAGGAGGCTGAGGCAGGAGAATCACTTGAACCTGGGAAGCGGAAGTTGCAGTGAGCTGAGATCACGCCACTACACTCCAGCCTGGGTGACAAAATGAGACTCTGTCAAAAAAAAAAAAAAAAAAGTGATATTAATAATGCAAATATTTCAGTTACCGGGCATCTTTAAAAGCTAGATACAGTACTGGGAACCTTGAGTATATTATCTCATTTAGTCCTTAAAACAACCCTTTAGACGTTATATAAATAATACAACTGAAGTTTCACTTAAGTTGCTGAAGTTCACAGATAAGCAGTAGAACCAGGACTGGAACCCATGTCTCATCATATCAGAGGCCCTAGGCTTAAGTGCTATGCTTCCTTTACCCTCACTGGCAACAGCTTTGGTGCATGTACCTAATGCCAGTTATATCATAAAGGATCTACATGGATAAGCTTATTTCATACACTTAGAAATGGTTTGGAAGAGGCCGGGCGTGGTGGCTCACACCTGTAATCCCAGCACTTTGGGAGGCCAAGGCGGGCAGATCACGAGATCAGGAGATCGAGACCATCGCGGCTAACACGGGGAAACCCTGTCTCTACTAAAAATACAAAGAATTAGCCAGGCGTGGTGGCATGTGCCTGTAATCCCAGACCTGGGACATCCCAGACTTTTGCATTTTTACCTGTGCTTCATAATTACCTGTATCCTTGAAATTATTACTAAAGCTTAATGCTGGGAAAGCTCTCTGATTCCCCTGATTCTGATTTGGCAAGCCAATCAATCTTTTGTATTAATCAGGAAAGAAAGCAAATATTTCTATACAAATACACCCATCTCAAAACTTTTCAAAAGAGATGTTTTCCATACATAAAAATATCTTAACTTTTTCTGATTATGAGGTTACATATAGTCATTTTGTAACACTCAGACAAAACAGAAAACTTTATGGAAGATAAAATAAGAATCACAAAATATTTCCCAAAGAGAAAGACTGTTAAATTTTTTCATATATCCTTCCAGAAAATACACAATTTATATGTATATCTATTTTACAAGTATACGTATATAACAAAGACTAGCTTATACTGCCCATACTTTCCTATAATTTTTCTTTTCTACCTATCACTGACAGTCTTTTTGAGGACTAAGGGTAGTCCTCAATTATCATCATTGTTTAAATGGAATTCTAATGTGTTAAGTGCCATAAATTAGCAAATTCTCTATTGATAGACATTTAGCTTTTCACATTCTCACTGTGAGTAATGCTAAGAAGGCAATATAGTTCTTGCACTTTCATGAACATATTCTTTTATGCTATGTACATTATTTCTGGGTCAAAGGGCAAGCAGAGTTTCATTTAATTTTGTTTTAGACATGGGCTATATATTGAGAAATTGCTCTCCCGGGAGCAGTACACAGTTGTTCTTATGCTGTCTCACCCATGCCAGTAGTAGCTAGAAAATGCATTTCCAGAGACTGGTGCTAGTTTTCTGTGCATTCTGTGAGTGCTCAATTTAAGCAATAGGCACTTAGTGTAACAAAATCTATTCACCTTAATAGCAGAGATTTCTACTTTATCCCTGGCTCACTGCCCAACTTTTGATCTCAGATATCTAAGTCCAATAAATGTTGTAGCTCCAGGCAAGTGACACAGGTAACTTTGTCCCCATCCAATCTACCCAGTTACATTCTCTTAAGGCATGTTCTCATCCTTCAAGCATGAAGTTCTTGCCTCTGGCTTTTGTTTCTCTCTTGTTCCTGGCTTCAGTGACCTTGAGTACCCATATTGAGAAAGAAATGATAGAGGGGAGGGGAGATGGAAAAAAGAATTAAATATATCTATTTTTAAAAAGAAAGACAATTTTAGAATGGACATGTCTAGAAGGAGGAGGAAACAGAGGAAGGGGACAGGTATAAAAGCTGGACTTCTCTGAATATACTCTGCTTTGAAGGTTTGACTTTGGAACCATCTAAATATTTTATCTAACACAAAAATATCAAAACTTAAATGGCAATCCCAAAAATCTAAAAGGAATAGAAATCAAATTAGCCTGTGTAATAAGTGGGTTGTATAACCACACTAAGGACTATTTGAAATGACTTTCAAAGAGTAATTTGAGAATACTTCCTTATTGGAATATAGCCTAAAACAGAAGAATTGCAAATGTTTTAATGTTTTCAGTAATCATATTGAGACTTTAATACATATATTGTGGGATAAAGGAAATGAATGGTGGTGTCACTGATAGAGATAAGAAATAAAAGTTTAGGTAAAAATTCTGTAATCCTAAATTTGAATTGGAATCTTATATTTTATTTTTAAAATACCTTTTGCTACCCCTGTCCACTGAAAAGCCCTAGAAATATTGACCAGCCTAGTGGAAATGATTCCCCTCTCACCCTGGATATTACCTATAAATATAATTTCCCAAAGTCTTATTGAAGAAATTGCTGTTTCTGAGCTTGAAGCAACTATACAAATGTACCTGGAAGATTTTACCATACTGGAAAAAAGCAACTTGCCAAAGACTGCTGAAGTCATGTCAAAAAAACAAAGAAGTCAACTTGAATAGGCTTTCTCTTGGCAAAGATGGGAAAATGTGAAACTTGATAAATAATTGCAAGCATTATTCACAGTAACCAAGACATGTAATCAACCTAGATGTCTATGGATGGATAAATATGTAAAGAAAATGTGATATACACAATGAAATATTATTCAGCCTTTGAAAAGAAGGAAATTCTGCCATTTGTGACAACATGGATGAACCTGGAGGACATTATGCTAAGTGAAATAAGCCAGACACAGGCAGGCAGATACTGCATGATCTCACCTATGTGTGGAATCTTAAAATGTCAAACTCATGGACACAGAGAGTAGGATGGTGGTTGCCAAAGGAGTTGAGGGAAATGAAGAAGTACTAGTCAAAGGGTACAAAGTTTCCGTTATGCAGGGTGAGTAAGTTCAGGAGTTTAATGCATAGCATGGGAACTACAGTTGATAATACTCTGTTGGATACTTGAAATTTGCTAAGAGTAGATCTTAAATATTCCTACCACAAAAAAAAATGGTGACTATGAGAGGTGATGACTATGTTAATTAGCTTGATAGTGGTAATCATGTCACAATGTATATGCCTATCAAAACATCACATTGTACATCTTAAATATGTACAATTATTATTTGTCAATTATACCTCAATAAAGCCAGAAACACAAAAACTAAAATAACTACAATTAATTGAAACATATCAAACATATCCAAAACTGATAAAGAAAGGTAAAGAATTTGGCCTGGCACAGTGGCTCACACTTGCAATCTCAGCACTTTGGGATGCCAAGGCGGGCGCATCACCTAAGGTCAGGAGTTTGAGATCAGCCTGGCCAATATAGCAAAACCCCATCTCTACTAAAAATACAAAAATTAGCCAGGCATGGTAGCGAGCGTCTGTAGTCCCAGCTACTACTCAGGAGGCTGAGATAGAGAATCACTTGAACCCAGAGGTGGAGGTTGCAGTGAGCTGAGATCACACCACTGTACTCCAGCCTGGGTGACAAAGTGAGACTCTGTCTCAAAAAAAAAAAAAGGAGAGAAAGAAAGAAAAGTAAAGAATTTATCCTGGCTTTTCTGTAAAAACTGCACCTCAGAAGAACCAAATTATTGATAAGTAATTTTATCAGTAACTTTAGAAATATTTCCAGCTAATAAATGAAGGAATAATAGCATTGAAACAAATCGCCATTTTGTAATCTCAGGTGAATTTATGAATCTAGGCAATGATCATTAATGGCTGAGAAAATCACAACAAAAGAACAATTAGACATTTGTGCCTCCTGATAGAAGTATACAATATCACCTTCAAAGCTGTTTTGCCAAAAAAGAAAAGAAAAAAAAAAAAATCAAACCCAGATCTAATCAAGGCTCTCACTCTAACTCACATGCTCTAGGATATACCAAGGACAAAGGAAGATCATGAAATACCACCATGGGGATTCAATCAGCAAATTCTGAAATGCAACGTTATCCTTCACCCTGCTTGGCCTAAAAGTACAAAATAACATGAGGAAAAATTAGTTTCCAGAGCCAGTTATATTTTGAAAAATCATCAGAAAAGTGAGAATCAAGGATAGAATTTATAGAAAGTTCCTTCCCCTAAAGCCTTCACACTTGCCTCAGTGTATATATGTGGCTATACCTCTGCTTGTCCCACTGATGGGCTGCCAGTCATTAAATTCAAGCACCAAGAGACAAACTCTTGAAAAAAAAAAGGCAGTCTAGGAGAAAGCAACAAGTTTTTTCATGTATTTTAACTTGGTTTTTCTCATAAAATGGTTTCTGAATGTTTCTTAGCTTTCAATGGGCAATAAATAACTTTTAGGGAAATAGATTCGAGCCAATCTGAGAAAGAGTTTGAGATGAAGAGAAGATTTTGCTGTCTATGAGGAGTGCATTAGGACAGAATCTCTCCAGGAAAAGGTCACCTGTGTTGACTGCCTCTATGAGGTGACATTTAAATAAAAGTACTTGTTCAGTTTTCATTGAAAGACATTAAAAGACATCGCCAAAAATTTTTTTGGGGAATGTGAGAAACTTTACTGCACAAATGATCATGTTTTGTCAAATAAGATAAAAAAAACCACAACACACACACAAAAATGAAAAAACAGATGAAGGGGTAACATAAATTAAGAAACTCAGAAGACACATCTACCAATTACAATTTATGGATCATATCCATAAATTGTAAATTTTTTCAAAATTTGAAAAAATATACATTTAGGAAAAATATACATTTGGGAAAATATACATTTGGGAAAAAATGCTGACTTCATATTTTATAATATGAAGCCATATTATAAAATATAATATGAAGGAAAATTAATATTTTATCAGATATGATAATGGTTTTAAGGACGTGTTTTTTGTTTGTTTGTTTGTTTTTTGAGACAGAGTCTCATTCTGTTGCCCAGACTAGACTGCAGTGGCACGATCGCGGCTCACTGCAACCTCTGCCTCTCGGGTTCAAGCGATTCTCATGCCTCAGCCTCTTGAGTAGCTGGGATTACAGGCATGCACCACCATACTTGGTTGATATTTGTATTTTTTTATTAGTAGAGATGGGCTTTTACCATGTTGGTCAGGCTGGTCCCAAAGTGCTAGGATTATAGGCGTGAGCCACCACGCCCAGGCTAAGAATGTGTTTTTTAACTGTATATATTTAAAGTATACAATATGATGTGTGTGTGTGTGTGTACAGTGAAATAATTTCTATAGTCATGGAAATTAGCATATCCATCATCTCACAGCTACAATTTGTATGTATGTGTGGCAAGAGCACCTAAAAGCTACTCTTAGCAAAAATCCTGAATACAATATATATTCACTATTGTACATTAGACCTCTAGACTTGTTTCTCTTACATATCTGCAACTTTGTGTCCTTTGATCTACATTTCCCCATTTCCTACCCCTCCACCACACCCCAGTAGTAACCACTTTATTCGCTATCTCTGCATTCAACTTTTTTTTCTATTTTTTTAATTCTGCATATAAGTGAGATCATGCAGCACTTCTCTTTCTGTGTCTGGTTTATTTCACTTAGTACAATGTCCCCTAGGTTCACTCGCATTGCTCCATATGGCAGATCTCCTTCATTTTTAGGGCTGAAAAATATTCCATTGTATATATATACCATAGTTTCTTTGCCCATTTATCCTACAATGAATACTTCAGTTGTTTCCTTCAATGAATACTTCAGTTGTTTCCATACCTTGGCTATTGTGAATAATGCAACAATGCACATAGGAGTATAGACATTTTATGAGGTGATGATTTCATTTCCTCTAGGTATATACCCAGAAGTGGAATTGCTGGGTCATATGGTAGTTCTATTTTTAATTTACTTAGGAAACTTCATACTGTTTTCCATAATGGCTCCACCAACCTACATTCCACCAAAACAGTATTCAGGTTCCTTAAGGGTATATTTTTCAAAAGGGTCATATCACCTAGAGATATCCATTAAAATATGTACAAAAGAAATCTTATAATATCAGGCATTTGCTTCAAAGGAGGGGAAATCCAAGAAGGGGAAAGTAAATTGGGTTGTATAAGAAACTAGATTGGCCATGAGTTAATGTTGAATTTGGATGATGAATACATGGGGGCTCATTATGTCATTGCTTGACTTTTATATACATTTAAATTGTTCAATAGTATGCATTAGTCCATTCTCACACTACTATAAAGACATACCTGAAATTGGCTAATTTATAAAGGAAAGAGGTTTAATTGTCTCACAGTTCTGCAGGGCTGGAGAGGCCTCAGGAAACTTACAATCATGGTGGAAGGGGAAGCAAACACATCCTTCTTCACATGGTGGTAGCAAGGAAAAATGCAGCACAAAAAGGGGAAAAGCCCCTTATAAAACCATCAGATCTTGTGAGAACTCACACACTATCATGAGAACAGGATGGGGAAACCACTCCGTGATTCAATTATCTCCACCTGGTCC
Source organism: Rhinopithecus bieti (assembly GCF_001698545.2). Taxonomy (NCBI): domain Eukaryota; kingdom Metazoa; phylum Chordata; class Mammalia; order Primates; family Cercopithecidae; genus Rhinopithecus; species Rhinopithecus bieti. The sequence goes on along the minus strand of NW_016812222.1, from coordinate 1,481,019 downwards.
CTCCCACAAAACATGGGGATTATGGGAACTACAATTCAAGATGAGATTTGGGTGGTGACATAGCAAAATCATATCAAGTAATAAGTTGAAAATATCCTTTATATAAATAATGATAACACTGCATGGAAATAAAGAAAAATCTTTAGGATGCAGCCTAACTGCTATTTACGATTTTTTAAACCCTAGATTAAATGCATCTTTTTATAAATGGAAATAATTAATGAAGAACTGAGATGAAATCAAAATAGCAAACCATGCACACACACACACACACACACACACACACACACACACACACACATACATTCTATTTAGAGAAGTAAAACAATCTATCAGAAACATTGAAGAGTTCATGTGCATCAGTTAGTTCTTGCCACGTAACAAACCACACCAAAGTTTAGTAGCTTAAAGCAAAGTCATTTATATATGTCATAATTCTATGAGTCATAAATTGAGGCTGGGCTCAGCTGAGAAGTTCTTTTCTTCACTTTTGGGCTCACACATGTGAGGATTAATGCAAGCTGGCAGGTCTAGAGTGGAGTCCACTGGAATAGTCTGTCTTTGTTCCAAAAGGCTAGCTGGAGCTTGTTTTCCTGGCAACAGAGCAGAGTTCTGAGACAGCATGAACATGCAAGGCCTCTTGAGACCCAAGCCTAGGTTCAGAACAGGAATCACTTCCGATACACTCTATTGGCCAAAATTAATCCCAAGTCCAGATCCAGGCTTGCTCAAAATAGTGATCCATCTCTTTGGCCCCAGTCTTCATAGTTCTGGTTATAAAAATAAAACGAAAGAAAGAAAGAAAGGCTGAGATAACATTGTTTTTTCCAATGATATAACCTAGAATTAATGAAGAGCTAAAATTAGTTAAGTTTTCAAAAATACAAACACGTAAAATGTAAAACTGCTGAAAAGATAAGAAGAGATGAATAAATCTATAATTAAGACAGAAATCTTTAATGGGCCATAAGCCTCAGGAGTCCTCAAAGTAAACAAAAAATGCACAAGCATACTTATTTTAAAGGATTAAAAAGGTATTTTTAAAATCTTGATTTAATACACATGTAGAACTATTAACTAACAAAATAGATACATACAATTTTAAAGCACAGCTAAAAAATGGCTAAAAATTGATTATTATAATACATGTATATTTCAAATATTCCATAAGAAATCAATCCACTCATATAAACTAACCACAATATAACAACATTAGAATTTCGAAAAAAGGTATGTGTATACGAGATGGATTTTTTTTTTTTAACCTTCTAAATAATTGTGGGTTAAAAAAACATAAAAACTACAAAATTTTGGAAATGAATCAAAATGAGAGCTCTACATATAAAATCTTCATGAAAATAGTTAAAGTAGAAATTAGATGAAAGATTTAAAAGCATTTACTAGAAAACAAGAAATTTTACATTCTTAAATTAAAAGCTAATTAAACTCAAAGTTAAATTTAGTTAATGAAACTCAAAAAGCTAACAGACCTGAACTTGCTCAGCAGCCTTATCTAAGATTCATCTATTTTACTGATCTTTTCAAAGAAATAAGTTTTGTTTTATTGATCAATGCCTCTATGTTTTGAAATTTTATAATTTTCATTTATTACCTTGACAAATTTTTAAAAATTATTAATGTGGTGCTGGCAATACACTTGTGAAGCATTTAGTTATTTATCCTTAAAATATATTAGTACTTGGCGGAGTGCAGTGGCTCACGCCTGCAATCCCAGCACTTTGGGAGGCTGAGGTGGGCGAGTCACAAGGTCAAGAGATAGAGATCGCCCTGGCCAACAAGGCAAAACCCTGCCTCTACTAAAAATACAAAAAATAGCCGGGCGTGGTAGCGCACGCCTGTAATCCCAGCTACTCAGGAGGCTGAAGCAGGAGAATTGCTTGAATCTGGGAGGCGGAGGTTGTAGTGAGCCAAGATTGGGCCTTTGCACTCCAGCCTGGATGACAGAGCAAGACTCTGTCTCAAAAAAAAAAAAAAAAAAAAAAAAATTAATCCATGCGCACAGAGGCATAATCAGAAATAATCATGTCCATTTTTGGCCAGGCACGGTGGCTCATGCCTGTAATCCCAGCACTTTGGGAGGCGGGTGGATAATCTGAGGTCAGGAGTTCGAGACCAGCCTGGCCAACATGGTGAAACCTCGTCTCTACTGAAAATACCAAAACTAGCCTGGGATGGTGGCAGGAGCCTGTAATCCCAGCTACTCAGGGGCCTGAGGCAGGAGAATCGCTTGAACCCAGGAGGCGGAGGTTGCAGTGAGCCGAGATGGTGCCATCACACTCCAGCCTGGGGGACAAGAGTGAGACAGTGAGACGTCATCTCAGAAAAAAAAAAAAAGAAAAAAAAAAACATTTTTATTTTGTTTTAAAAGGAAAAAATGGGCCAGGCACAGTGGCTCACACCTGTAATCTCAGCATTTTGGGAGGCCGAGGCGGGTGGATCACCTGAGGTCAGGAGTTCAAGACCAGCCTGGCCATCATGGTGAAACTCCACCTCTACTAAAAATACAAAAATTAGCCAGAAGTGGTGGCACATGCCTGTAATCCCAGCTACTTAGGAGGCTGAAGCAGGAGAATCGCTTGAACCTAGGAGGCAGAGGTTTCAGTGAGCCAAGATTGTGCCATCATACTCCAGCCTGGGTGACAGAGCAAGACACTGTCTCAAAACAAAAAAAAAAAAAAAAAAAGGAAAAATTGGAAAAATAAAGTACATGTAGTTTATGTGACAGAGGACTTTTAACTGAACCACACTACATCCATATATGTGAAGTTATGCAGCAATAGAAAAGAATAATGGACATTTATATTTTAGATATAAAAGAGCTGTTGAACCTATCACTGAAATTTTAAAAGGAAGCTGAAGAACAAGTACAGTGTAATAAATTATTTGTTTTTTACAATTTAAGTGTAGAGTAAATGTGATCTTTTTTTGGTAGAAGTTCTATAGATTTTAATAAATATTTAGATTCATGTAACCACCACCACAAATAGGACTTACAACAGTTTCATCACCCTAAGAAAGAGTTCCCTGATGCTAACTCCTCTGTAGTCAAACCTTCACCCCACCCATAACCCCTGGCAACCACTGATCTATTTTCCATCACTGTAATTTTTCCTTTTCCAAGAATGTGACATAAATGGAATCACCTAGTATTTAACGTTTTGAGACCAGCTTCTCTCAGCATGTGATATGGTATGTATCTGTGTCTCCACCTAAATCTCATGTTGAATTGTAATCCCCAGTGTTTGGAGGTAGAGCCTAGTGAGAGGCCATTGGATCATGGGGACAGATTTCTCATGAATGGTTCGGTACCATCCCCTTGGTACTGTCCTAAGGATAGTGAGTGAGTTCTGCAGAGATCTGGTTTAAGCATGGAGCACCTCCCCACTCTCTCTCTCTTGCTCCTGCTCTGGCTATGCCATGTGCCTGCTTAGCCTTCTGCCATGATTGTAAGTTTCCTGAAGCCTCCCCAGAAGCTGAGCAGATGCTAGCATCATGCTTCCTACACAGCCTGCCAAACAGTGAGTCAATTAAACCTCTTTTTCTTTTATAAATGACCCAGTCCCAGGTATATCTCTACAACAATGTGAGAACGACCTAATAACAGCATGTCTTTGAGATTCCTCCAAGTTCCTACCAGTATCAGTAACTCATTCCTTTTTACTGCTGAGCATGATTGTATTCTATGGATGCAGTACCTTTGTTTACCCATTCACTCATTGAAGGGCATTTGGGTTGTTTCCAGCTTTTGGCTATCACAAATAAAGTTTCTTTGATGGCCAGGCATGGTGACTCACCCCTGTAATCCCAACACTTTGGGAGGCCGAGGTGGGAGTATCGCTTGAGGTCAAGAGTTCGGGACCAGCATGGCCAAAATAGTGAAACCCTGTCTCTACTAAAAGCACAAAAATTAGCTGGGCATGGTGGCACACATCTGTAGTCCCAGCTACTTGGGAGGCTGAGGCAGGAGAATCGCTTGAACCCGGGAGGTGGAGGTTGCAGTGAGCCAAGATTGCACCACTGCACTCCAGCCTGGGCAATAGAAAGAGACTCTGTCTCAAAAACAAATAAATAAATAAAATAAAGTTGATATGAGCAGTTTTTACAGATGTTTGTGTGACCGTAAGTTTTTGTTTCACTAGGGTTAATACCAGGTTTAGGATTGCTAGGTCCTGAGGTACATGTATGTTTACCTTTCAAATAAACTGACAAACCATTTTCTAAAGTGACTGCAATTTCCAGTTATCCTGCAACCTCATCAGCAACTGGTGTTGTCAGAAACTTTTTATTTTCGTAATTTTGATCAATGTGCACAATTGTTTTTAAAATTCACAAAATTAAAAGAAAATATATTGTGCACTATTTGTGTAATTAAAGCAAAACACAAACACATAAAAGGAAGATAAAAATAAGAAACTAATTCAAGAAACTAAAGAAAGAAAAAATTAACTTTTAAAAATTAGAATAAAGACATATACATGTAATAGGGATAGTTTGAAACACTCCCAAACACCTGCTTTGAGCCAAGAACAATCAGATAGCGTGAGGGCAATACAAATTAAACATGAGCCTTCTCTTCCCGTTAAAAATAAGGAAAGAGACTTATCCAACCGCCCCCCCACCCACTCTTCTCTTTCTCTGTCTCTTTGAAATGTGTGTAAATCTTTTTAAAATGTAAATAGCCCTCTAGCCAGTTTTACAACCCAGGAATATCTTTCTCAAATACCTAGAAGCCATCTCTTTGAAATGTAAGCATCCAGAAAGATAGTGCTCCTATCTCTGAATTTGTATGTGTGGGTAGGACTCTAACTTTGGCAAGTTCCTTGCTCCAAGTTACAAAACCACCTCCTGTCACAAGGATATGAGAATTTTATTTTTCCTTTGGTTAAAGCCAACTAGCGAAAACAGATGGCCACTCCAACTATCAGGTGAACCTAAACTATGTGTATGTCAAATGGTACTTCTAAGTTCTCCTATTTGAGAACCAGTTATTGTTTGTCTTGAGAGCATATCTGTAATGGGTTTTTATCTTCTTCAGGATATAAACAAGTAGGATTTCTTTTTGTCTTTGCAGACTCTTAGTGAATTGCCTGTGATGTGCATCACATTCTGGTTCAATGCTTATTCAATGGCAATTGTTTTCTTTCTCTGCTACCTTTGTGGAGAGGTTTTCTAGGTTAAGAGACGATTTTGTTTTTAATTATATTTCCCCCACAATAGCAAACACATCCCCAACCACACACACACACACACACACTACAGGTAATTAGACAGGCCTGAGCAGGGCAGGAGAGGGCTCTTCCCCCACCCACTACGAATGTCAGTGATGGTTCTGAAATTATCACATTGACTCTCTAAAAGTGATAAATTGGGCAGCACAGTGGCTCATGTCTGTAATCCCAGCACTTTGGGAGGTCGAGATGGACAGATCCCTTGAGGTCTGGAGTTCAAAACTAGCCTGACCAACATGGTAAAAACCCAATCTCTACTAAAAATATAAAAAGTAGTTGAGCATGGCAGTGGACACCTGTAATCCCAGCTACTCAGGAGGCTGAGGCAGGAGAATTGCTTGAACCCAGAAGGTGGAGGTTTCAGCAAGCCAAGATTGCCCCACTGTAGTCCAACCTGGGCAACAGAGTGAGGCTTTGTCTCAAAATAAATACATAAGTAAAATAAGTGAGAACATATGATACTTATCTTTCTGTGTCTGACTTGCTTCACTTAAGATAATGGCTTCCAGTTCCTTCCATGTTGCTGCAAAAGACATGATTTCATTCTTTTTGTGGAGGACTCGTATTCCATTGTGTATATAGACCATAATTTCTTTATCCAATCGTCTGTTGATGGACACTCAGTTGATTCCATATCTTTGCCATCATGAATAATGCTGTAATAAACATACAAGTGCAGATATATTTTGATGTGATTATTTCTTTTCCTTTGGGTAGATACCTAGTAGTAGGATTGCTGGATCAAAATGGCAGGTGCCTGTAATCCCAGCTACTCGAGAGGTTGAGGCAGGGGAATCGCTTGAAACTGGGAGGTGGAGGTTTCAGTGAGCCGAGATCGTGCCACTGCACTCCAGCCTGGATGACAGAGCAAGACTCTGTCTCAAGAAAAAAAAAAAAAAAATGCTGGGTGATTATCCTTATATGCATTTCCTGGATGAGCCATTTTTAAAATTATTTTTTGTTGGAAATTTCCCTGCAGAGCTGTTGCACATTGTGGGGGGTTAACCCCCAGACACTCCCACGAGGCCCCAGTCACCCAGGGGTGCCTTTGGCTGGGAGGAGCTGAAAAACTCAGTCTCTTATTTATCTATGAAAACAACAGTTCAGTTCCTCACACAAATGCACACAGATAAACCAAATTTAGACAGATTTTAGGAGAAAAAGCAATCGAGAATTCCTTTTAGAATGCATCTCCCAACTAGAATTAGGATCCTTAAACAACTTCTTTTTTTTTTTTTTTTTTTTTGAGACGGAGTCTCGCTCTGTCGCCCAGGCTGGAGTGCAGTGGCCGGATCTCAGCTCACTGCAAGCTCCGCCTCCCGGGTTCACGCCCTTCTCCTGCCTCAGCCTCCCGAGTAGCTGGGACTACAGGCGCCCGCCACCTCGCCCGGCTAGTTTTTTTTGTATTTTTTAGTAGAGATGGGGTTTCACCGTGTTAGCCAGGATGGTCTCCATCTCCTGACCTCGTGATCCGCCCGTCTCGGCCTCCCAAAGTGCTGGGATTACAGGCTTGAGCCACCGCGCCCGGCAACAACAACTTCTTAGGAGAAAACCAGCTCAGAATAAATCAAGGACCGTTAACCAAAGAGAGGTCTGGGGCTCAGGAGGACTTACCAGTTCCACCAGAGGAGAAGCTCGAAGCTTCAATGGACCCCCTGCTGGTGGTACCTTACCTCTGGTTTTGGGCAACTCCTTTAGGGTCCTGAGTCTTCTCTGAGGCCTCATGTGTTTGGGCACCAAATTATTGTTGACGAAAAGTGCCAAACTCTGTAAAATATTTTAAGAGATTTATTCTGAGCCAAATATGAGTGACCATGGCCCGTGACACAGCACTCAGGAGGTCCTGAGAACATGTGCCCAAAGTGGTCAGGGTACAGCTTGGTTTTGTATATTTTAGGAAGGCATGAGACATCAATCAAATACCTTTAAGAAATACATTGGTTATTTGGAAGTCCCCACGGGGCGGGGGACGGGGACTTAAAAGCTACAGGTAAATTTAAATATTTTCTGGTTGACAATTGGTTGAGTTTATCTGAAGACCTGGGATCAATGGAAAGGAATGTTCAGGTTAGCATAAAGGATTGTGGAGTCCAAGTTTTATTGTGCGGAGAAATCTCTCAGATAGCAGACTTCAGAGAGAGAGCAGATTGTAAAATGTTTCTTATCAGACCTAAAAGGGTGCCTGGCTCTTAGTTGATTATCTCCTGGATCTGGAAAGGAAGGGGAAAAAAAGGGCGGGGGAGGGGCGAGGGATTCTCTATAGAAAGTGAATTTTTTCCACAAAAGATTTTGTAGGGCAATTTCAAAGATGGCAAGGCAATATATTTTGTAAAATATTGGGGTAATTTTTTTTTTTTTTTTTTTTTTTTTTTTTTTTTTTTTTATTTTTTGAAGAACAGAGTTCCCCTTTCCACAGTCGCCCAGGCCTGGATGGGGCAGTGGGTTGGGCCAGATCTCCGCCCCAACTGGGCGCAGCTGCGAGCTCCGCGTCCCGGGTTCACGCCATTCTCCTGCCTCAGCCTCCCGAGTAGCTGGGACTACAGGTGCACGCCACCACGCCTGGCTAATTTTTTGTATTTTTGCTAGAGACGAGGTTTTACCGTGTTAGCCAGGATGGTCTCGGTCGCCTGACCTCGTGATCCGCCCACCTCGGCCTCCCAAAGTGCTGGGATTACAAGTGTGAGCCACCTAACCTGGCCAAGACATTGTGATTTTCTTCCTTGTTATGCCAGATCAGATTGAAAACTAAGTCACAATATGCAGGGTCAAATAAAACCCATCTGATAAGAATTTATGGTTTGTAGGGCATAACTCCCTAGATCCCTTAGGTAGGAATTTGGGCAAGATAAAAAATCAGAGTTTAGTCCTCAATTCCTTAAGATAAATCTCTTTCTATCTCTCTATCTCATATCTCCATCCTATTTTCTGGAAAACTCTGACTAATGCAAGAAATTAAAGAGACAAAACACAGGATACAATATCTTAAACAACAAAATACTATTCAGCCATAAAAAAGAATGAAATCCTATCATTCATGGCAACATGGATGAGCTAGAGCAGTGGTCCCCAACCTTTTAGGCACCAGGCACTGGTATAGTGGAAGACAATTTTTCCATGGTTGGAAGGGAGTGGGAGGATGGTTTTTGGACGAAACTGTTCCATCTCAGACCATCAGGCAGTAGTTAGATTCTCATAAGGAGTGTGCAACCTAGATCCCTCACATGTGCAGTTCACAATAGGGTTTGTGCTCCTGTGAGAATCTAACGCTTCTGTGCATCTGACAGGAGACAGAGCTCCAGGGTAATGCTCACCTGCCACTCACCTCCTGCTGTGCTCCCAGTTCCTAACAGGCCATGGCCCCCTACCAATCTACAGCCCAGGGGTGGGGACCCCTGGCCTAGAGGACATTATGTTAAGTGAAATAAGTCAGGCACAGTAATACAAATGCTGCACATTCTCACTTATCTGTGGTAACTAAAAAAGTTGAACTTAACAGGCCAGGTGCTGTGGCTCACACCTGTAATCCCAGCACTTTGGGAGGCCAAGGCAGGCAGATCACCTGAGGTCAGGAGTTTGAGACAAGTGCCCTTTCTCCTAGGAGCTGAAAAAAGACCTATCTCTACTAAAAATATAAAAATTAGCTGGGTGTGGTGGCAGGTGCCTGTAATCCCAGCTACTCAGGAGGCTGAGGCAGGAGAATCGCTTGAACCTGGGAGACAGAGATTGCAGTGAACCAAGTTTGCACCACTGCACTCCAGCCTGGGAGACAGGGCGAGACTCCATCTCAAAAAAAAAAAAAAAAATGTTGAGCTTACAGAAGTAGAGAGTAAAATAATGTAACAGGTAGAAGGGGATACAGAGAAGTTGGTTAACAAATACAAAATCACAGCTAGATAGGAGGAATAAGTTCTAGGGTTCCGNGGAGAATCGCTTGAACCTGGGAGACAGAGATTGCAGTGAACCAAGTTTGCACCACTGCACTCCAGCCTGGGAGACAGGGCGAGACTCCATCTCAAAAAAAAAAAAAAAAAAAAAAATAAAAAAATGTTGAGCTTACAGAAGTAGAGAGTAAAATAATGTAACAGGTAGAAGGGGATACAGAGAAGTTGGTTAACAAATACAAAATCACAGCTAGATAGGAGGAATAAGTTCTAGGGTTCCGTAGCTCTGTAGGGTGACTGTAGCCAACAATCGTTTATTGCATATTTTCAAACAGCTAGAAGAGAGGATTTTGAATGTTCTCACACAAAGAAATGAAAAATGTTTGAGGTACCCTGATTTGATCATTACACATTGTGTACATGTATTGAAATATCACTCTGTATCCCATAAATATGTATAATTATTATGTCAATTAAAAATAAAATTTTTAATTAAAAAATACATTTTAAAAATCAATACAATATCTGACCTGACACTGCAATCTCAACTGAAGGAGGAAATGAATGCTATAAAAGGCATTATTAGGTCAACTGGCAAATTGGAATACAGATAGATAGATAGATAGATAGATAGATAGATAGATAGATGATAGACTAGATAAAAGTGGTGTCCATTTAAATTTATGGAACTAATAACTGTAGTGTCATATAGAAGAATATCCCTATTCTTAGGAAATACACACTGAACTATTTGGGAGTAAAAGGCCACGATAATATAAGGCAATGAACATATAACTTATGCTTAATAGATTCAAAAAAGAAAATATACAAAGATATATAGAGAGACTAATATAGATATGTATATATCTATAGATACAGAGAGGTGGGGCAAATGCTAAAGCAAGAAAGACGAAATGTCAACAATAGGCAAATCTCAGGGGAGCTGGGAAAAGGGTATTGTACAATTTGTATTTTGTAGCTGGTATGTTTTAAATTATTTTTAAATGAAAAGATTTTTTAATAGGTTGAGGAAATTGGAGTGACTTACATTTATGACATCCAATGGACTGTGCATGCTGTATGGAAACAAGGAGAAAATAAATGGCATCATTGCTTAACAAGTGAAGGGTAAAAAGACAATTAACTCATTGAAGACTATGCACAGAAACACAAAAGCCTTTGCTTCTGTGGTTGTAGGTTTACCAAAGGCACAAAGGGGGTTGTATATATTTTAGGATTATAATTTACATAACTTAATTGGAAAAATTACAGATTTTAAGATATTTTTACAAATCTGAGCGACTGTAAAGACTGCTAAAGTCTTGGGACATATTCTTACCAAATCCTGGATCTTTTGTTTTGTTTTGTTTTGTTTTGTTTTGTTTTGTTTTGTTTTGTTTTGTGCCTGCAATCAAACCAGGTTTTTTAGACCAAGAAAACGTGAGAAGCTAGAGTTGCTCTACTCAGTTGACCCAAACCAGGACTCCTGAGATTATTCCCTTATACGACAGGCACCACATCCGAGAAAGGATTCTGGAAAAGTAGCTGGAACACGAAAGAACTGTCTCGACGGGAAACACAGTCCAAAGGACACCACTGTGGGGAGGAAAACACAAAATATTTCTTGAGAAGAATATGGAGATGGCAAAGTCTCTAACCTCCAGAAACCTTAAACTCTAGGGGAAGAAAGCAAAAATTTAGGGGCAAGAGTATTCATATTAAAATTCAAACAATAAGTAGTTTTTCTATAAACTATCTTTTTTTCTAATGGTGAAAGTATAAACAATCATTCTCTCCAAACTCAGACATTTTAGACAAATAAATGATAGAGAGAGAAAGAGAGAGAGAGAGATATAGATAGATAGATAGGTAGATAGATAGATAGATAGACAGACAGATATACGTACATACTATGTACGTATATACTTACATATGTTGGTACATAGATGTTTCTTTATCAAAGATTAAGTTATTCTAGATGCATATCTTGTAGCCTACATTTTTATACTTTTCATCTTTTAATAACTGCATACTGCTCTATTATATGCTATATTTTCTGTATTAGATTAGATCCATGTTTTATCACCATTTAGGTGGCTTTTGGTTTTCTGTTACTGTAATGTTGAGATAAACCTCTTTATGTACTTGTTCAATTATTCCCATTAAACAAAAGCCCAAGGTGCAAAGTTTCTGAGTAAAAAAATTGGCACATTTTAAGGCTTCTGATGTATATTGCCAAATTGTGCTAAAAAGAAAAACTCTACCAATTAACACTCCCAGCAACAATGTCAAGAGAAAGCTCGTTTCCCTACATCTCACCAACACTGGCTGGAATGCATAGTTTTAGAGATGAATGCTGGGAACCGATGCACTCTTTGCTCTACCTCTCCCCCTCCTAACAGTCTAGAACACAGGAGCTCAATGAATCAATCCAGGCTCCAGTCCAGTAGACATTCTGATCTAATCTGACTGCTCTGGGTAACAGAAAAGTCTCCCTTGGTTCACTGCCCAGTATCCTGGCGTCATGAGAATCCTATAAAGGCAGTAGCTCCAGGCACATTACAGAGGGACCCAACTCCACTAAACCACCACCAGCTCCCCAAGTCACCCCTTCAGCCATGAAGTTCCTGTTCCTGGTCTGGGCAGCCCTTGGATTCCTGACCCAAGTGATCCCAGGTAAACTGGATAAACAGGAGGAAGGGAGAACTGGGAACAAGGAACACTAGCAGATCTGGTTGCTCTGGTGCTAGATGAGCCAGGTTGGGTGGAGGCAGGGCTCACCCCACTAGTTCCAGTCTAAGATAGAGGTCTCCTAACAACCACCACTAGCCTTGATATCCCACACCCAAACACCACCCTATATAACCTTTATAAAAATTTGTTTTCTATTCTAAAATGATAGTCACCCTCAACCTGAACCAAAATATCTTCTTTCAATGTATGTGAGCTCCTTTTATCTAACCTCCCAAGACACACTGAAGGCTTCTGTCATCACCATGTGCATCCACTGAAATCAGCCCTGGGTTGGAGCTCAAAGGAGATATTGAGCCTAGAAGGAAAAGATTGAGGTTCCCATCCCTATGCTCAACAGAAAGCTGGCAGGTGGGGGATGGAAGTAGACCTCTTAGAGGGCTAGTTCCCACAGGATGGTAAGCAATGGGTTCAGCTCAAACCCTGGGGCTAGGAGATAATGCAGGGTCAGAAAGAGACAGACAGATACACAGAAGGCAGGGAGAGAGAGAGATCAGAGGAGGGCCAGGCAATGGATGTGAAGAAAGCCAGAGAGGCCTGAGGGTGCTCGAAGAGGCCCCTGCTGTGAGCCAATGGCAGACACAGAGCACTGAGGTAAACAGATTTTACCAGAGGGTGAAATGGTGCCCAGCACTGTGTGAATGCAAAAATGCCCTGTCATTAGCAACCATTATTTTCTTTTTAATGGTTTTGGAGAATAATTTGACTCCTCCCACTTTGCCCCAGGTTGACTGATATTTACAGTTTTAGAGTCTATGAAAAGAAGTAAGGCAGAAACACCTTAAAAGGGAGCCTGTGGGGTGAGTGAGAATAGCCCCATTTCTCCCTTTTGAGTATCCAAGCTCCTCCCTGACCATGAAGACCTGGCTCGCCACCCCTGTTTTTACCCATACATCTTATTCTGCAGTATCAAATTCAGCAAAAAGCTTCAAAGATGCAGATACTGGCAAAGAAGAAGAGCTCCTCAGACAGAGTTCCCCAAGGCCATCAATCCAGGAAAATTCTGTCTCGTCCTCACTGGGTTTCCCAAGTCTCATTTGCACAACATCCTAAGGATACATCTCAGAACAGAAAGCCAAACACTCCCATCTGGCGCTGACGGGTTAGCAGTCCTGTGCTGCTTCTAACCACGACTTCTCTTTCTTGTCCTCTCCCATACAGCCAGTGGGGGTGGGTCAAAATGTGTGAGTGACACCCCAGGATACTGCAGGACACATTGCCACCGGGAGGAGACAGCATTGTTCATGTGCAACCCTTTCAGAAAATGCTGCATCAACTACTCCTTCCTGCCGAAGCCTGACCTACCACAGCTCATCGGTAACCACTGGCAATCAAGGAGAAGAAACACACAAAGGAAAAACGAGAAGCAACAAACGACCATAACATCATAATAACCACTCCTATCACCTCCACCAACTCAGAGAAATATCATTTCCCCGGTTCCAGTTCCTCCTACATTGTTAAGAACTAGCCGAGTCTCCTCCTTATGGGGCAGATATCTATAGCCAACCCCAGAACTTCTGTCTTCTATCGTTCTGTCATTCATCTAATAACTAATTTGGAGTTTGTATCTATCTTATGAGAACAATCATCATGCAGACTTGTCCACAGGGGATCTGTCAGTTTGGGTCCTCCAAATGAAAAATGCCAAGACAGAATTAGACATGCGAAAGATTGACTGGGAGAACACACCTCTGATGGACAAACGTGAGAGAGAGCAACCACAGGCAGAGAGAACCTTCAGACTGCAGTGCTGACCTAATACGTATCAAAGGAGAGAGGGATAGAGGAGGACTGAATAGAAGGAGACTGAGACTGCAGCTCTAAGAAAGTCTCAGCCAAACAGATGGGGAGGCCCAAAGCAAGGCTTGCCCCTCAGAGGAGCTCACACAGGGCAGGAATAGCCAGGTTCTCATATCCCAGGGGTTCAGTCTTTGGCTGAGAACAGCCCCTGGAGAACATGGGGCGACGGCTACCATTGGTCTGGAAGTATGACAGCTTGAGGCTGTCCACCAACTATGCCCCTGAAGCAAGTTCTCTTGAAAGGAAATCTGAACGGTGCTGCCATGGAGTATAAGGAGGAAGAGAAAGGAGCTAAAAGTCTAGGTTTGCCCAGCTAGGTAGATTGACTTGTGAGGTATTTATTTATTCATTTGAGTAACAAAGCAGACAGAATACATAGCCACCATTGGTAGTACACCCCGAAAGCAAGGAAGGCATGATGCTGGTGACTCAAACGTATCTACCCATGGTGTAAAATTGGCATAAGCCTCCTGGGAAGCTATGCAGAAATAAGCACAGAGAAGCAGAACTCTACTTGTTTAATCCACTAAACATTACTTCTGGAAATTGGTTCATCATAAATTATCCAAGAGAAGTAAAAAGTTATAGGCACAAAGTTTTTCCCATATAATATTATTTAAAATGCTGAGAAAATGAAAAAATCTAAATGGTGAAATATCATATACTAATGCCATCTATAAATACAAATAGAATGCTTATAGAATAATGGAACATAATAATATTATTCAAAATTGCATTTATGCTGTAGTTGTCAAAATTGTCTCCTTATATGATACGAAAATCATTAAAATTATGACTTTTTTGTTTGGTTGGAAATCAGAATTATGCATAAATTTCCTCTTACAGTTTGATGCCCATTAGTTTTATATAATATTTATTTGACAGGTACTAACTTCTATTTGAGAAGAACAAACCAAAACACTCAGGCCTAAATAATTAAAAGCAGTCCTAAAAACTAGCAAACCAGATAAGAAAAGATGTTAATGCCTATTCCCTAACTTATATCTTAGACCAAAATTAATTCTAGATGGTTTTAAAATGACAGTGTAAAAGTAAAGTATTAAAAGATTGTGTGGTCAAATATTCAATTTAAGAGCAAGGAAATTCTTATAAATATAACAATAGAGGCAGAACTCATGTAAGATTAATTGATTAGGCGGCATTAAATATTAAGTTCTTGTGTATGTCAAAAGGTATCATTTTGAAATTCATCCATCTTACTGGGTATTGCAGGAATTCATTCCTTTTTGTTTATAAATACTCTTCTGTCATATGAATAGTATTTATTTATACACTGATTTGTTGATGGACATTTGGGTTGTTCCCAGTTTATGGCTATTACAAATAAAGCTTCTATGAACATTTATGTACAAATCTTTGTATGGATATATGCTTTCATTTCCCTAAGGTACATACCTAGGATTGGAATGTCTGAATCATATGGTAGGAGAATGTTTAGCTTTTTTTTTTTTTTTGGGGGGGATGGAGTTTTGCTCTTGTTGCCCAGGCTGGAGTGCAATGGCGCAATCTCAGCTCACTGCAACCCTCACCTCCCGAATTCAAGTGATTCTCCTGCCTCAGTCTCCTGAGTAGCTGGGATTACAGGCATGCACCACCAAGCCCGGCTAATTTTTGTATTTTTGGTAGAGACGGGGTTTCTCCATGTTGGTCAGGCTGGTCTGGAACTCCCGACCTCAGATGATCCGCCCACCTTGGCCTCCCAAAGTGCTGAGATTACAGGCTTGAGAATGTTCAGCTTTTTAAGGAAATACAAAATTGTTTTCCAAAATGGTTGTGCCAATGGATGTGCCCATAAGCAGTATGTGAAAGTTCCCGCTGTTCCTCATCCTCACCAGCATGTGATAGAGTCAGTCTTTTGCATTTTCATCATTCTAATAGATGTGTAGTGGTATTTCATTATGCTTTCAATTTGCATTTTTAATAACTAGTTACCAAAAAAGTATATTCTGTATGATTCTATTTACATAAAGTTCTTAAAATTCTTTTAAAATGACATAAAATGATTTAAACTAGAAAGTAAGAATCTAACGACAGAAAGCAAATCACTGCTTGTCCGGGGATGTGAAAGGTGCATGGAGAGGGCTGAAAGAATGTAAAGGGACCAGAGGACACTTTGAGGGGTGATCAGTCAAGATACATTCATAATCTCGATTGTGGTAATGGCTTAACGGGGATGTACGTAAGTCAAAAAATTACCAAATGGTAAACTTTAAATGTGTTCAGTTTATTGTATATCAATTTAAACTTCCAAAAAAGCTATTATTTTAATAAAATAAATAAATCTCACAGTGAAACAGAAAAATTAAAGTATCATAAATAGTTTAAAGACATACGACAAACTGAGACGTGTGATGAAGTATTGATACCGATAAAATATCACAAGTTAGTATGAAGCAACAGGGAAAACATGAAACCCCTACTCAAAAATGAAAGTGACATGAACTAGCTTTTAACTCCAAAACGGCCCGAAAATGGGAAAAAATCTGTCTGACTTGTGATCAAATAAATGCAGATTAAAACTACAATGAGATCTTGTTTTTTACCTATCAGATTGTCAGAGAATTAACAAACCCAAGTTTGACAAGGCATAAATAGAAATGTCTTATCATCAGATGCTCCTGTTTGTAACAAAATATGTCAATTCTGGAAGACATTGATCTATCCACCTTTCAAAACCCTTAAAAATGTTCATGTTCTCTGGCTCGGAGACTCTACTTTTACGGATATATTCTGGGGAAATAATTAGAGTTCATATCAAAAAGATTAATGTATACACAGCACACTCATAGCTGTACGGTTTAAAGTAGTGAAGAGGCGGTGGTGTAAGATGGCCGAATAGAAGCCTCCACTGTCATGCTCCCCATTAGAACACCAAGTTTGACAACTATCTACACAAAAAAGCGCCTTCATAAGAACAAAAAAATGAGGTGAATGATCATAGTACCTAGTTTTAACTTCATATCACTTAAAGAGGCACTGAGAAGGCAGGAAAGACAGCCCTGAATTGCTGACACCACCTCTCCCGAATCCTCAGGCAACAGCTGTGTGGTGTGGAGGGAGAGTATGTGTACTTGCAGGAGGGACAGCATAGTGATTGTGGGATTTGACATTGGAACTCAGTGCTACTAACACCAGGCAGAACTCAGCAGGTGCCTAGAAAGGGATCATTTAGACCATCCCTAGCCAGAGGGAAATCACCCATCCCAGAGGTCGGAACTTCAGTTTCAGCAAGCCTCACCACCATGAGCTAAAGAGCTCTGGGGTCCTAAATAAACTTGAAAGGCTGTATGGGCCACAAGAATCACAATTCCTAGGCAACTCCTAGTGCTGTGCTGGGCTCAGAGGCAGTAGACTTAGGGAGCACTCAAACTAGTGAGACACCAGTTGGGGAGCTGGGGTGTGTGTGTGTGTGTGATTCTCATGCCTCAGCCTCCCAAGTAGCCAGTGATGGCAGTGGCGGCCCATCTGGAGTGGACACTGCCATCATGCCAGCTGCAGCAGGGAGGTGCAGCTGGGTCTGTACATTCCACAGAGCTACGGAGCTGGGGACAATGGCAGCCCCACACCTTCCAAGTTGGTGGGGCAGGAGCTCGCCAGGTTCAAATGCAGACACCCAGGTCGCAGTTGTGAAGCCGAGCCTCCCTGTGCTCTTGCGGGTGCTGGGAGCAGGCAGGAGCCCTGCCCTTTTGGGTGTAGCTGCAGGTGCCCAAACCACGGCTGCGGAATCAGGCATCTCTACATTCTTGAGGGTCAGGGAAGTCCCCATTGCCCTCACAGGCTTAGAAGTCCCTGCTCCCATAGCCTGGCATCTCCTTGCTGTCGGTGCCGGCTCTAATCTTGGAGCAAAGTCGAGGCCAAGCCCAGGTGCTGTCATAGCCTGCTGGGTGTGCACACACTTGGGGCAGGGCTGACATACCAGCCCCCTGCCACCTGGGACCGCTACAGACTTTGGGTGCTGATGGGAACCCAAATAGAAGGGAAGCCGAAGTGGGGCTGAGGGCAACTTGGCACTGGCCTGTAGGTGCCCCTTGGCACCTACAGCCTGGGTGCCATGAATGGCAATAGGAGTCTTCTCAGTTCTGTCTCCCTCCCTTCAGAGTGGATGAAGGGGTGGAAACGAGGTATAGCATCTCTCTTTCCCAGGGGTCGTGTTGCATCTTTTAATGGTTTACCACTGACAGCACCACCAATGATTTGGGGATTGTGTCTCTAGGAAGCAGTTTACCTAAATTTCATGTATCAATGAAACTGTTTCTCCTCATCTTTTTATTTATTTATTTATTTATTTATTTATTGTATAAAATAAATATGCTTTTAATATATAATGAAAGCCTGTTGATGTTAACATGCAAGGATTGAAAGAACACCTTGTTGGACTGCAAGATGGCTGCTCCCTCTACCCTCAGCTTCAACTGGCCTGTCAGCCAAGCTTTGATTTCCTAGGCAGAATATAAAAGAATTCCTCTCTGTGGTGGTCCAGGAGACCAAGGGAATTTGGGGAGGTGATAGAATTGCACCCTGATCATGCTGGTGGTGAAAACTCGTGCAACCGTACACCCAAATGTTGTCATTTTTACTGTATGTTAATTTTAGAAATCAAAAAGTAAAAGATACAATCACAAAATATCATTTGGTGGGGCTAACTTATTCAGTATATGAAGATAATAGAGAACTTTTAATTTATACAAATATGGCTCTTATAAAATAAAATATTAATATAAAATATTAAAATATAAATTCTCAAGAGCTATAACTTAAACTTCTATGTTAATTTAGGTAAGCAATTCTCCTATGAAAAGACTTAAGGATTCTTTCCTTCTCTTTTCCTGTCTTTTCATTTTTCTACAAGGAACAGCATTAAAGCCAACTGAAACAGTTACTGTGACCAACATGTAATTCTTGAAAAAAAGAAAAACGAGCTTTTTGCTCAATTTCAATGACTTTTTTTTTTTTTTTTTTTTTTTTTTTGAGATAGAGTCTCGCCCTGTCGCCCAGGCTGGAGTGCAATGGCACGATCTCAGCTCACTGCAACTTCCAACTCCCAGATTCAGACGATTCTCCTGCCTCAGCCTCTCGAGTAGCTGGGATTACAGGCACCGGCCATCATGCCCAGCTATTTTTTGTATTTTTAGTAAAGATGGGGTTTCACCATGTTGGCCAGGCTGGTCTCGAACTCCTGACCTCATTATCTGCCCGCCTCAGCCTCCCAAAGTGCTGGGATTACAGGCGTGAGCCACCACACCCAGCCTCAATAACTTTTTAATATTTATGTGCTTAGTTTATTCTTGTTTCTTTGCTAGTTTTTTCCCCTGAAAAGAAAAAGAAGAAAAATAATTTTAAATCTTATTTGAAGGATGATTGTACACTGATTGTGTTCTTGGCCTTTGAAAGGAGAGAAGGAGGAAAAGGAGGAGGAAAAGGGAAAATATCTTAAGAGGTTGTACTGTTAATCTACTTCAAGGCAGATTTAACCACTAATGCTAAAATGCTATTATGAAATTGAATATTTCAACTGAATATTGAAAATGGTCTACTGGTGCTGGGTGCAGTGGCTCACGCCTGTAATTCTAGCACTTTGGGAGGCCAAGGTGGTTGGATCACTTAAGGTCAGGAGTTCGAGACTAGCTTGGCCAACATGGTGAAATTCCATCTCTACTAAAAATAACCAAAAATAGCCAGAAATTGCTTGAACCTGAGAGGCAGAGGTTGCAATGAGCTGAGATCATGCCACTGCACTCCAGCCTGGGCAACAGAGCAAGACTCCATCTAAATAAATAAATAAATAAATAAATAAATAAATAAATAAAATGGTATAGTGGCTTGAAGATGCAGGGGCCTGTGATGAAGAACGTGGATTTCCCCTAGAAACTGAAAGCAGCCCCCAGGTGGCAGCCAGCAAGGAAGTGGGGTCTTCAATTCTACACCTGCAAGGAACTGAATTCTGTCAACAACCTGAATGAGCTTGGAAGCTGATTCTTATCCAGAGGCCTCAGATAAGAACTCAGCCTGCTGACACTTCGTTTTCAAATTCGTGATACCCTGAGTATAGAACTCACCTGAGCTTGCCCAGACTTCTGAGCTAACAAATAGGTAATGTTTTTTTTTTTTTTTTTTTTTTTGAGACGGAGTCTTGCTCTGCCACCCAGGCTGGAGTGCAGTGGCCGGATCTCAGCTCACTGCAAGCTCCGCCTCCCGGGTTTACGCCATTCTCCTGCCTCAGCCTCCCGTGTAGCTGGGACTACAGGCGCCCGCCTCGTCGCCCGGCTAGTTTTTTGTATTTTAAGTAGAGACAGGGTTTCACCGTATTAGCCAGGATGGTCTTGATCTCCTGACCTCGTGATCCGCCCGTCTCGGCCTCCCAAAGTGCTGGGATTACAGGCTTGAGCCACCGCGCCCGGCCAAATAGGTAATGTTTTAAGTTGCTAAATTTGTGGTAATTTGTTATGCAGCAATGGCAAACTAATACAGATTTCCAACTAAAATATGTTTTGATTTCATGAACTGGCACCTTACAAATTTTGCTTCAAACAGCAGAAGGAATGGGAGATGACAAAGAGGTTCTCATCACACTCCTTTTAAGAGACCTCCCCTAGTCCAGGCACAGTGGCTCATGTCTGTAATCCCAGTACTTTTGGAGGCCAAGGCAGGAGGATCACTTGAGCGCAGGAGTTCAAGACCAGCCTGGGCAACAAATGAGACTTTGTCTCTACAAAAAATACAAAACTTAGCTGGGCATGGTAGCGTGCACCTGTAGTTCCAGCTATTCGGGGGGCTGATGTGGATCCTTTGAGTCCAGGAGGTCAAAGCTGCAGTGAGCCATGATCCCACTGCTGCACACCAGCCTGGTCAACAGAGGGAGACTCCATCTCAAAAATAAATTAATTTTAAAAAGGGAAACCTTCCTAAAAATCGCATATGGCATCTTTGTGCATACCACTGGCCAGAACTTAGTCACACGGCCACACTAGATTTAAGGGAAGCTGGAAAATGTCTTTATTCCTAGAGGCAGTGTCCGGATAAAATTTTGAGGTCTGCCCTTTTCTCTAAGATCTAGAATAAAACAAGGATGCCCACTCTCACTGCTTCTATTCAACATAGTAATGGAAGTCCTTGCCAGAGCAATAAAACAAGAAAAAGAAAAGGCATCCAAATAGGAAATAAAGAATTGAAAATATCACTGCTGATGACACAATCTTTTATGTAGAAAACACTAAAGATTCCACCAAAACACTGTTAGAACTGATAAATTCAATAAAGTTTCAGGATATAAAATCAATATATGAAAGTCAGTAATGCTTATCTACACTAATAATGAGCTTTCCAAAAATGGAATTGATAGAATAATTCCATTTATAATAGCTACCAGAATAATAAAATCCTTAGGAATAAATTTAACCAAGGAGGTAAAAGACCTGTACACTGAAAACTATAAAACATTAATAAAAAAAATTGAAGAAGACACAAACAAATGGAAAGATACCCTGTGTTCTTGAATTGGAAGGCTTAATATTGTTAAGTTGTTCATATTACCCAAAACAATACACAGATTCAATGCAACACCTGTCAAAATTCCAGTGTTATTTTTCATAGATATAAAAAAAATCCTAAAATTCATATGGAGCCTCCAAAAAACCCAAATAGCCAAGGTAAACATAAGCAAAAAGAACAAAGCTGGAGGCATCACACTACCTGATTTCAAATTATACTACAAAGCAACAGTATTTAAAACAGCATAGTACTGGCATAAAAATAGACACATTGAGCAATGGAACAGAATAGAAAGCCCAGAAATGAACCCACACATCTACAGCCAATTGGTTTTAAACAAAGGTGTCAAGTATATGCAAAGGAGAAAGGACAATCTCTTCAATAAATGGTGTTAGAAAAACTGTATATCCATATGCAAAAGAATGAAACAGATCAAAGGTTGCCAGGGGCTTGAGAAAGGGGAAAGTGACTTTAAAAGTGTAACTCAAGGGAGTTCCAAAAGGCTAAGCGATTCCGTGAATCTAATAAACATGTTAAAATGCATAAAGTTCGGGTGTGGGGGCAAGGGGAGGAAGAGCATTAGGACAAATACGTTCTTTTCTGGGTTCTGGCCAGGAGGCTTCTTGATCAGTTCAAATTGTTACAAAGTTCAGCTGGAGGCTTCCTTCTTCCTGTGGCCTCTCTGGGCATCTGGCAGCCCTCCTCAAGGAGCAATCTGTTTCCTTCAGAGGGTCTGTGGGTTCTCTTGGCTTTCCTAATGAGTTCCTGCAGTCCTTCTGAAGCAAAACTTCATGATGCGAGCCTCCACACGCTGCTCTGTCCATCTGAGTGGGAACTGCAGTCTAGTCCTGCCTCCCATCTGCCATGATCCCTGGTGGTTTCTGACTACAGTTCAATTATTTTAGATTCCATATATAAGTGAGAACATGAAGTATTTGTCTTTCTGTGTTTGACTTATTTCACCTAGCAGAATGTGTAATAAACATTAACAAAATGAATGTGTAAAATCAGGTAGTGATCACAGCTACAAAGAAAATAAAACAGAGTGATAGATGGAAAGTGATAGGGAGGAAGAACCTCTTTAGAAATGGTGGTCAGGCAAGACCACTCTAAGAAAGGAAAAGAGCTGATTGCGTGATGAGCCAGCCACGTGAAGACCTTGAGGACAACATGCAAAGCCGGCGACCTACCGGCCCTGCAAAGGCTGAGCAGGAAATAAGCTTGGTTGGCTCGAAGAGGAAGGCTGGAGGGAATAGAAATGGGGACAGAAGCTGAACGCCGGGAGAGGGAGCTCAAAGCCAGCTCGTGTAGGCAGGGACCCGGCACCAGCAAGGCGCGCAGAACAAAGGCCTCTCTCTCTTTCGCCACACGAAAGGCCAAAATGGTCATCTCCAATTGCGAATTCTGCAATAAAATGCGCCCTTGGCGACTTACAACCAGGATGCATTCCACACTGCTCCCCCACGCCCTACAGCCCGCCCTTGAAGCGGTTGGCTGATTGATTTGTGTCAGTCTTTACCGCCATCTGCCGGCAATACTCGGTATACCCGCGCCTTGGCGGTCGCACACGTAGGCTAAACGCAGGTACACCAGACTCGAGGGGTCGGACCCCACTGTTCAGGGCCTTGCCAAAGCCCTCCCAATGTCTACTGGTGTCCCAGACACAAGAGATCCAGGTCAAGACTCACACTTCACAAGACACACAGACATGGGCCTTAGGGAACAGGAAATTCCGTGGAACATCCATTTACCCAATTAGTCAGACTCACTGAGCCCCAGAATAGGGTTTTCAATCAACTCCTGCTAAAATTAAAAAATAATGTGTAGTGGCCGGGCGCGGTGGCTCATGCCTGTAATGCCAGCACTTTGGGAGGCCGAGGCGGGCGGATCACAAGGTCAGGAGATCGAGACCATCCTGGCTAAAACGGTGAAACCCCGTCTCTACTAAAAATACAAAAACAAAAAATTAGCCGGGCATGGTGGCGGGCGGCTGTCGTCCCAGCTACTCGGGAGGCTGAGGCAGGAGAATGGCGTGAACCCGGGAGGCGGAGCTCGTAGTGAGCGGAGATCGCACCACTGCACTCCAGCCTGGGAGGCAGAGTGAGGCTCCATCTCACCAAAAAATAACAGTAATAGTAATAGTAATAACAATAATGTGTGGTATCGATTGGAATAATAGACATTGGAGGCCACAAACGATGGGAGGGTAAGTGGGGGCGGGGGTTCAAAAATTACCTATTGGATGCAACATTCACTATTCGGGTAATGGGGCACTAGAAGCCCACTCTACCACTATGCAATATATGCACTTGTACCCCGTAAATCTATAAAAATAAGAAAAGATTAAACATAATAATAATGTCTGGTCATCTAAATAGTACCTCTACAGCTTATTAAGTCCTCTGCAGATGCCCCAGTTGCCTGTCTGTCCCGTTAAAGGTGATACTCAGTGCTGATTTCTCCCTCAACCTCCGGGTTCCCATAAACCTCTTCTTTCTCACTCCTGTTGCCCTCCGGTACTCCAATAAAGAATGATAGACCGGCGGTGAGGTGGCTCAAGCCTGTAATCCCAGCACTTTGAGAGGCCGAGGCGGGTGGATCACCTGAGATCAGGAGTTCAAGACCAGCCTGGCCAACATGGTGAAACCCCATCTCTACTAAAATGCAAAAATTAGCAGGGCATTATGGCGGGCGCCTGTAATCGCAGCTACTCGGGAGACTGAGGCAGGAGAATTGCTTGAACTCGGGAGACGTAGGTTGCAGTAAGCCAAGGTCGTGCCATTGCACTCCAGCTTGGGCAACAAGAGTGAAACTCCATCTCAAAAAAAAAAAAAAAAAAAAAAAAGAGTGGTAGATGAACTGAAGACGGACATTAGAGCACTCCTGACCCTGGCCCCTCAACACATACACACTCCTATGGCCCCAAGCATACTGATTTAGAATCCCAGTGATCTTAATTTGCCTAGCCAGAATCTTTGCCTGAATTTCGTTAGTACACGGGACAACACATAGCTGAAAATAATGATGAGCTTTTACAAGAGGTAGAGGTAATTGTACCCCTGCCTAACAAACAATAGGGTGTAGATAGTGACAGTGATCAAGGGGCAAAGAAACTTAAAACTGACACACATGAGAAATATCCTTAAATAATATGACGTTGGATCCTTTCCACAAAGTGGTGTCACCCTGGTCTACACTCCTGTTAACCCATGGGCAACTCCTTGTGCCCTTTGCCCCCTTCCTCTGAACCTGACAATGGTGGGGAAACGGGAGATTCTGCCATAATGGCCAAGATTGTGAAATGTCGTTGCATGGCCTTTTTTTGTTGTCATCGTTGGTGTTGAGACAGTTTCTCTCTTGTCTCCCAGGCTGGAGTGCAATGGTGCAATCTTAGCTCACTGCAACCTCTGCCTCCCAGGTTCAAGTGATTCTCCTGCCTCAGCCTCCTGAGTGTCTGGGATTACAGACGCATGCCACCATGCCCAGCTAATTTTTGTATTTGTAGTAGAGACAGAGTTTCACCATGTTGGCGAGGCCGGTCTCAAACTCCTGACCTCAAGTGATCCACCCACCTTGGCCTCCCAAAGTGCTGGGATTAACAGGCGTGACTGCTGGGATTACAGGCGTGAACCACTGCGCCCGGCTGCATGACCTTTTTGCCATGCTTGCCTTTGTTGATGCTCATTTGGTTCCTGAACTGGGTATCCACAGGGAGCTCTTAGGTGGAAATTAAGACACTCCCATCCAAACCCCAAGTCCACTGGTTCATCTTTTGCCCTCACTGACATCAGGTCTTGGCCAGGCACAGTGGCTCCCACCTATAATCCCAGCACATTGGGAGGCCGAGGCAGGAGGATCACTTGAAACCAGGAGTTTCGGACCAGCCTGGGTAACATAGTGGGAACCTGTCTCTACAAAAAATTATTTTAAAATTTATTTTAAAATTATTTTTAAAAGTTAGCTGGGTATGGTGGCACATGCCCGTAGTCCCAGCTACTTTGGATGCTGAGGTGGGAGGATCACTTGAGCCCAGGAAGTCAAGGCTGCAGTAAGCTATTATTGCACCACCACACTCCAGCCTGGGCAAAAGAGCAAGACTCTGTCACAAAAAAAAGAGAGACAAAGACATCAGGACTGGCCCCTTCTAGAACCAATTCTACCAGATAGATGAGCTCCTCTCACACACACTAGATCACCTGACAAGCTTGAATGCAATGCCTGAGATTTCCCATACAAGAGCTCCTTAGGGCGAGGCACAGTGGCTCATGCCTGTAATCCCAGTACTCTGGGAGGCCAAGGCAGGAGGATCACTTGAGCCCAGGAGTTCAAGACCAGCTTGGGCAACATGGTGAAACCCTGTCTCTACAAAAAATACAAAAATTAGGTAGGCTTGGTGGCATGTGCCTGTAGCTCCAGCTACTCCAGCTGAGGTGGGAGGATCACTTGAGCCTGGGAGTTCAATGCTACACTGAGCCGTGATCACACCACTGCATTCCAGCCTGGGTGACAGAATGAGACCGTGTGTAAAAAATAGAGCTCCTTAAAAGAGTAACCTCCCGGACTAATGAGAAAGCCGTTAATGCACTGGATTGTGCCCGGGTCTGTGACTCTCTATCTAACAAGGTTCTATGCCTCAATGTCCTTAAAAAGACTGATTCCCATTATTTCTCTGCCCCTGGGTCCAATCAGACCCAAATAGCTGAGATTTGGGATTTGTCCACCTTCACACCTCACACCTAAGATGGTGTCGCTTCTCCGTAGGATTTCACCTGAGATGACACAACCCCTCCAGAAGCATCCACACGAGACGGCATTGCCTGGAACCCTCACCATTATCTGGAATCCTAACTTGGACTTTAGCTCCAAGAGACCCTGCCTCACAAGCTCCCTGTGCACACCCCCTTCCCTCACAGGATCTTCTGCCTGTTGGACTTGCCCTCCCGATGACCCTCAGGGAAAACTGCAGCCATTAGAGCATACAGGGGCTTTCCCCAACCAATCTAGGTTTGTCCGACATTGCTTGCAATGGAGAATGGCACTCACCACGTGCCAGCACAAAGACATTCAATTAAAACAAGTAGTGTCCAGGCACAACTGTCTTACAACCCTGCTGCCTAATATAGTGACACAGGTGGGTCGGATCATTATAAATTTAAGCTTTAGTTTCTGCACTTAGCTTTTGACTGTATGCTTGCCTGCCCACCCAAGGTACCTCCTTTCTTTTTAGCAGAAAAGCAGAATTCCCAAAGGATGCAACACCACCTAGGCAAAGACAGGAAGAGAAAACAAGCAGACCAATCTGGGATAATGACTCCCTGCTAAAGAGCTTTACACAAACCCACAAGACCAGAGGGCTTTTAAATGTTTGGGGGCAGGCTGGGCGCGGTGGCTCACGCCTGTAATCCCTGCACTTTGGGAGGCCAAGGTGGGTGGATTACTTGAGGTCAGGAGTTCAAGACCAGCCTGGCCAACATGGTGAAAACCTGTCTCTACCAAAAATACATTAAAAAAAAAAAATTCAGCCAGGTGTAGTGGCGAGCACCTGTAGTCCCAGCTACTCTGGAGGCTGAGCCACGAGAATCGCTTGAACCCGGGAGGCGAAGGTTGCAGTCAGTCAAGATTGCGCCACTGTACTGTACTCCAGCCTGGGTGACAGAGCAAGATTCTGTCTCAAAAAAAGAAAAAAATGTTTAGGGGCAGATCTAGACCCTCTAGGTCAGGAGTCCCCAGCCCCAGGGCCACGGAACGGTGCCTGTCTGTGGCCTGTTAGGAACTGGGCCACACAGCCGGAGGTGAGTGGCAGGGGAGCGAGCATTACTGCCTGAGCTCTGCCTCCTATCTAATGCCAGTTGCAGCATGAGATTCTCTTACGAGCACGGACCCTGTTGTGAACTGTGCATGCAAGGGATCTAGGTTGTGCGTTCCTCATGAGAATCTAACTAACAGTGCCTGGGGATCTGAGGTAGAAAAGTTTCATCCTGAAACCATCCCCGCCCCGCCCCCCACAGAAAAATTATCTTCCCTGAAACAGATCCCTGGTGCCAAAACGGTTGGGGATGGCTGCTCCAGGCTATCCAGATTGGCGTGACTTTTCTTTAAAGAGCAAGCCTTCCAAGGCTGCTCCCTGCTGGCCCTGGTGGATGATTACTAAAAATTAGGAATTGCTACCACTTTCATCCCCACTTGCCATTCTTTGAAAACTGCCAGAGACCCTTTGACTGTCAGTCACCCCCACACTGCCTCCCCTCACCCCACCATTCATCCCACTACCAATCCAACCTCAGCCCCCACACCCACCCCACGGTTCCGTTTTTCTGACTCTGCCTCTTCCCCACACTGATCTTCAAAACTTTTGTGTACAACTCACCTAAACCACTGCGCACGCTATTCCATCTCACCAAACGTCAGGCCTGCCATCACCTTCCCAGGTCCCATGTACACTTATATAGAGTCCAATCTCTCCCCTGCCCACCAGTCACCTCCCAGCTCAATGTACTAGAAGCTGCAGCCAAGGAAAATAGGAAGTAAAATGAAATAAAGGGCATCCAGAGGTAACAGGAAAGAACACCTCCAGACAGAGCTTTCATGAATTAATCATTTCCCAAAATGCCCCAGCTCTTAATATATTGCATTGCAGATTAAGTTTCAACATGAATATTGGAAAGTTACAAACATTCAAGTGATATCATTACCCAAATGGTAATGTTAACATTAAGAGATTCACTGAGGCCAGGCACAGTGGCTCACGCCTGTAATCCCAGCATTTTGGGAAGCCGAGGCAGATGCATCTCTTAACCTCAGAAGAGATCAGCCTGGGCAACATGGCAAAAACCCCGTCTCTACAAAAAATACAGAAATTAGCCAGCCTTGGTGGTACATGCCTGTGGTCCCAGTTACTCAGGAGGCTGAAGCCAGAGGATTGCTTGAACCTGGGAGGCGGAGGTTGCAGTGAGCCAAGATCGTGCCACTGCACTCCAGACTGGGCAACAGAGTGAGACCTGTCTCAAAAACAGAAGAGAAGGCCCGGCGTGGTGGTTCACACCTGTAATCCCAGCACTTTGGGAGGCTGAGGTGGGAGGATCTCTTGAACATGGAAGGCAGAAGTTGCAGGGAACTGAGATCGTGTCTCTGCACTCCAGACTGGGTGAGAGAGCAAGACTGTCACACATACACACACACAAAAAAAAAAGACTAAGAAAATTAAAATACTTTTAAAAGAGAGAGAGAGAGAGATTCACTGTCAGGGAAACATACCCGAGATAAAATGCTGAGATTGTGGCGGTCAAACTTTTGCAACAAATACCTCATAAAGATCAAAGGGTCAGGGTGCTTGGTCTCACAAAAGGCTCTTTGAAATAAACCCACGAAAAGATGCTCAACATCATTAGTCATTACAGAAATACAAGTAAAAACCACAGTGAGCTACCACTTCACATCCATGAAGATGACCACTTTAAAAACACACACATGGCCAGGCACCGTCGGTCATGTCTGTAATCCCAGCACTTTGGGAGACCAAGCTGGGTGCATTAC
This sequence comes from Rhinopithecus bieti, assembly GCF_001698545.2. Taxonomy (NCBI): domain Eukaryota; kingdom Metazoa; phylum Chordata; class Mammalia; order Primates; family Cercopithecidae; genus Rhinopithecus; species Rhinopithecus bieti. Next base: position 1,452,293 of record NW_016812222.1, on the reverse strand, counting down.
CTGAGGTCAGGAGTTCAAGACCAGCCTGCCCAACATGACGAAACCCCATCTCTACTAAAAATACAAAACTTAGCCAGGTGTGGTAGTAAGCGCCTGTAGTCCCAGCTACTCGGGAAGGCTGAGGCAGAAGAATCACTTGAACCCAGGAAGTGGAGGCTGCAGTGAGCCAAGATGACGCCACTGCACTCCAGCCTGGGTAACAGAGCAAGACTCCACCAAAAAAAAAAAAAAAAAAAAAAAAAAAAAAAAAAAAAAAAAAAACAGAGAAAAGAGAAAAGACGTGTTGATGAGGATATGGGGGAGGATATGGAACCCTCATGCATTGGAACCCTCATGCATTGCTTGTGGGAATGTAAAACAGTGTAGCCACTGTGGAAAACGGCTTGGTGGTTCCTCAAAGATTTAAACAGAGAATTATATGATCCAGCAGTTTTGCTCCTAGACATATATCCAAAAGAATTGAAAGCAGGGACTCAAACAGATCTTGTACTCCAGTGTTCATAGCAGCATTATTCACAGTAGCCAAAAGGTGGAAATAACCCAAATGTGCATCAATAGATAAATGGGTAAACAGAATGTGGTATATTTATGCAATGGAATATTATTCAGCCATAAAAAAGAATGAAATTCTGATAACATGCTACAACACGGATGAGCCTTTAAAACATCATTTCAAGTGAAATAAGCCACACACAAAAAGGGAAATGTTGTATAATTTTACTTATATGAGGTACTTAGCATTGGCAAATTCACAGAGACAGAAAGCAGAATAGAAATTACTGGCCGGGCTTCCGCGCACCATGACCGCCAGCGCAGAGCTGCGGGAGCCATGCCCGGAGTCGGAGTCGCGGTGACCAGCTGCAAGCATCTGTGTTGCCTCCTCCTCAGGAATAGGAAAGGCTCGGTTGGAGTCGGCAGTTTCCAACTCCCTGGAGGTCATCTGGAATTCTGTGAGACCTGAGAAGAATGTGCTCAAAGGGAAACCTGGGAAAAAGCAGCTCTTCACCTGAAAAAATGTTCGCTTTGCCTCAGTTGTGAATTCTTTCACTGAGAAGGAGAATTACCATTATGTTATTATATTAATGAAAGGAGAAGTGGATGTGACTCATGATTCAGAACCAAAGAATGTAGAGTCTGAAAAAAATGAAAGTTGGGAGTGGGTTCCTTGGGAAGAATTTCCTCCTCTGCAGCAGCTTTTCTGGGGACTATGTTGTTTAAAAGAACAAGGCTATGATCCATTTGTAGAAGAGTTGAACCATCTGGTGGGATACAAAGGAAATCATCTCTAGGTGGCCGAGAAGATTTCTTGATTTTCTTTAAAAGACAAAATAAGGTCTGGTTAAGGAATGAAAAATATCTACATTGCAGAACAACTCCATTTTATCTTTAAAAAGTTCCTGTGATTGCCAATTTATTTGCAGTCTCTTAATGTACCCACCACCCTTTCAGCTAGTACTTGAGAAAATTTTTCTGAAATATGTCATTGAATTGTATTCCAGACACAGAATATATGATAAACGCTGATATTATGGGTAATTTGCTTTCCATATTTACTTATGATGTGTACTGTGCGCTTTGTCATTACTAGCTTGCATGGAGTAGGAGGCAGTCGAATTTGCCTTAGTGTTTCTGTTCAAATAGAGACCCAAATTCACATATTATAGTTTAGATTCAAACACAGTATGCCTGTTGCAAAATTTACCAAGTTTGTTAATTACCTCTTTTATTTATTTTATTTTATTTTATTTTATTTTATTTTTTTTGAGACAGAGTCTCGCTCTGTCGCCCGGGCTGGAGTGCAGTGGCCGGATCTCAGCTCACTGCAACCTCTGCCTCCCAGGTTTACGCCATTCTCCTGCCTCAGCCTCCCGAGTAGCTGGGACTACAGGCGCCCGCCACCTCGCCCGGCTAGTTTTTTGTATTTTTTAGTAGAGACGGGGTTTCACCGTGTTAGCCAGGATGGTCTCAATCTCCTGACCTCGTGATCCACCCGTCTCGGCCTCCCAAAGTGCTGGGATTACAGGCTTGAGCCACCGCGCCCGGCCGATTACCTCTTTTATTAAAGAAATGGTGGGGAGGGTAATATATTGTGACAATCTTTGCAACTTACAGGGAATAGGACAGGTCATTAGGGTATATTTCCCAGGTTTTCAATTGAGAACCTAAACCAAGAGAAGTGAGACAAACCATCTAAT
>NW_016812222.1:1445293-1449647 GCF_001698545.2 Rhinopithecus bieti | reverse complement strand
AAGCTCCGCCTCCCGGGTTCACGCCATTCTCCTGTCTCAGCCTCCCGAGTAGTTGGGACTACAGGCGCCCGCCTCGTCGCCCGGCTAGTTTTTTGTATTTTTTAGTAGAGACGGGGTTTCACCGTGTTAGCCAGGATGGTCTCGATCTCCTGACCTCGTGATCCGCCCGTCTCGGCCTCCCAAAGTGCTGGGATTACAGGCTTGAGCCACCGCGCCCGGCCAAAGCTATTTTTATAACACTAAGACATCATTTCATCTTTTATTGTTTTTCTTTTTTTTTTATTTGAGCAGGAGTCTTGCTCTGTTGCCCAGACTAGAGTGCAATGGCACGATCTCAGCTCATTGCAGCCTCCGCCTCACAGGTTCAAGCAATTCTCCTACCTCAGCTTCCTGAGTAGCTGGGATTACAGGCACCCGCCACCACACCTGGCTAATTTTTGTATTTTTGTATTTTTAGTGGAGACAGGGTTTCACCATGTTGGCCAGGCTGGTCTGGAACTCCTGAGCTCAAGTGATCTGCCCACCTCAGCCTCAAAAAGTGCTGGGAATTACAGGTGTGACCCACCATGCCCGGCCATCGTTTATCTTTTTCACTCTCATTTTTTCATGAGTGTGCAGAGGAGTTTTCAAGAGGCTATCTGGTGTGATATTGTAATAGGCTGAATGCAAAAGCAGATGAGAATCCAGCTTTCGTCTGTTGTCAGACATTGAAGAGATTTGGAGAAATGTAAAGCAGCAGTACTCTTCTAATGATTTTTGTTGTTGTTGGTTAGAAAATGGTTATTTTAGTGGGTTTTAATATGTGAAAAAAATAGCTATTTGTCAAAATGTTATTTATGTGTTAATACATATTGGGTTTTTGTTACTTATAAGTGATTAAGAAAAATTTTAAGAAATTTAAAAAAAGAAGAAGAAATTACTGGCCAGGCATGATAGCTCACACCTGTATTCCCAGCATTTTGGGAGGCCAAGACAGGTGGATCGCTTGAGTCCTGGAGTTTGAGACCAGCCTGGGGAACATGGCGAAATGCCATCTCTACTAAAACTACAAAAAAAAAATAGCAGGGCATGATGGCACCTGCCTATAGTCCCAGCTACTGATGAGACTGAGGTAGGAGAATCACCTGAGCCTGAGAAGTTGAGGCTGCAGTGAGCTGTGATGATGACACCACACTCTAGCCTGGATGACCGGAATGAGGTCCTGTCTCAAAATAAACAAAAAAATAAGTTACCAAGGGGCTGGGAGCAGGAGGAGGAAATGGGAAGTTATTATTTAATGAGTGCAGAATCTCTGTTTAGGATGATGAAAACTTTCTGGAAATAGACAGTGGTTCTGGAAATAATAGGTAGTGGTTATGCTACACTGTGTATATACTTAACGTGACTGAATTGTACACTTATCATGGTTAAAATGATAAATTTTGGGCCGGGCGCGGTGGCTCACGCCTGTAATCCCAGCACTTTGGGAGGCCAAGACAGGCAGATCACGTGGTCAGGAGATCGAGACCATCCTGGCTAACCCGGTGAAACCCCGTCTCTACTAAAAAATACAAAAAACTAGCCAGGCGAGGTGGCGGGTGCCTGTAGTCCCAGCTACTCGGGAGGCTGAGGCAGGAGAATGGCGTAAACCCGGGAGGTGGAGTTTGCGGTGAGCTGAGATCCAGCCACTGCACTCCAGGCTGGGCAACAGAGCGAGACTCTGTCTCAAAAAAAAAAAAAGAGATAAATTTTGTTTTCCGTTTATTTTACCACAAGTTTTTTAAAAGCTCTTGGAAGAAACTAAGCATGTGACTCATAGATTCCCTTAGTCATCTGAGAAGAAGCCAAAAATAGAGGTGAGCTTATCTAAAGAAAATATGTGGAAGAGCCTCTTATCTAATGGAGAGAATTCCCATGACATACACAGAGTACCCACAAGTTATTGAGCATGTTATATTAGCAGAAACACGGCCATTTTAGTTTAAAGGGGACAGAAAGAGGACAAAACTGAAGGCTGTCAATCTCCCAAAATTCTATAGAGAGGATATAGGCTGATGAAACTACTGAGCTACGAAAAGGTACTGTCTTTATCAAAAAGGAAAGATGGCTTAGAACATGGAGTCTTGAACCAGAGGGCAGAGCCACAAACCCAGAGGATTATTCCCAGGCTTTGAAAGCAGTTGGATTTTTTTTTTTTTTTTTTTTTTTTTTTTAGAGACAGGGTCTCACTATATTGCCCAGGCTGGAGTGTAATGGCTATTCCCAGGAGTGATCATAGCACATTATAAGCCTTGAACTTTTGGCCTCAAGCAATCTTCCTGCCTCACCCACCAACACCCCGACCCCCCGCTGCCAGGTAGCTGGGTCTACAAACATCTGCCACTGTGCCTGACTTAGCAGCTGAATTTTGAAATTGCTTAGGCCCAGTGATTCCTTTCTTTCTCTTTCATTTTCTTCTTTTTTTTTTTCTTCTTTTTTGAGATGGAGTCTCACTCACTCTGTCACTCATCCTGGAATGCAGTGGCACAATCCCAGCTCACTGCAACCTCCACCTCCCAGGTTCAAGTGATTCTCCTGCCTCAGCCTCCTAAGTAGCTGGGATTACAGGCGCCCACACCATGCCCAACTAATTTTTGTATTTTTAGTAGAGACAGGGTTTCACCATGCTGACCAGGCTGGTCTTGAACTGCTGACTTCAGGAGTGATCCGCCCCCCTCAGCCTCCCAAAGTGCTGGAATTACAGGTGCAAGCCACCACGCTTGGCCCATTTTCTCCTTTTTGGAATAGGAAAGTTTATAACTGTTACCTTACACCCATCCACTATTGTATTTTGGGAGTGGGTAACTTGTTTCTTGAGTTTCACACATTCACAGATAAAAAATAATTGTGCCCAAGGATGAATTATTCTCAGAGTCTCTGTGATACCTGATTTAAATCATGAGATTTGGGATTTTTGATCTGATGAAATTTAAGTGAGTTTTTTTGCTTTGAGTTGATGATGTAATGAGATGAGATTTTTGGATGAGGTGAATGTGTTTTGCACGTGGGATGGACATAAATCTTTGGAGGCCAGCGCACAGACCATAGTAGGCAGAATAATAGCTTCCTAAAGATGTCCACATCCTATCCCTAGAATACCCGGGAACGTGTTGTCACATGGCAAAGAGGAATTATGGTTGCTGATAAAAGTTGCTAATCAGCTGACCTATATCTTATTTTTTTGAGACGAGGTCTCACTATGTTTCCAGGTCTGGTCTCAAACTCCTAGGCTCAAGCAGTCCTCCTGCCTTGGCCTCCCAAAGCGCTGGGATTACAAGTGTGAGCACCATGCCCGGCTGAGCTGACCTTCAAAAGGGGAGATTGCCCTGGATTATCCCAGTGGGCCCAATGTAATCACAAGAATCCTTTAAAGCGGAAAAGGGGGTGGGCTTGGTGGCTTACGCCTATAATCCCAACACTTTGGGAGGCCGAGACAGGCAGACTACCTGAGGTCAGGAGTTCAAGACCAGCCTGACCAACATGGTGAAACTCAATCTCTACTAAAAATACAAAACTAGCCGGGGTTTTGTATTTTTACATACAAACATGCCTGTAATCCCAGCTACTTAGGAGGCTGAGGCAGGAAAATCACTTGAACCCAGAAGGTGGAAGTTGCAGTGAGCCAAGATCACACCATTGCACTCCAGCCTGGGCAACAAGAGCGAAACTCCATCTCAAACAAAAACAAAGAAATAACAAGTCAAAAAGGGAGGCAGAAGAGGAAACTTTAGTAATATATGAGAATTCAACCAACAGTTACTGGTTTTGAAGATGGAGTGACTTTCTTTGATCGATGAAATGCTAGCACATGTGCAAGCAGAGGTCTTGTGTGGTTTAACATAACTCATACTCCAGTGGTCCTTCTTGAAAAAAGCGCATCTCTGATGGCCCCAGAACATAGGGAGCACCCCCGAGCCTAACCCACAGTCTGAAACCAGGACCATCTGACCTGCAACCTGAAGCAGAACCACCCAACCAAACCTAGTCTAGTTCAGCCAAAGTACAATTGTCCTGCAGACCCTGAGTATAAGAATAAATTGCTTTTGGCCGGGCGCAGTGGCTCATGCCTGTAATCCCAACACTTTGGGAGGCCAAGGCGGGTGGATCACGAGGTCAGGAGATCGAGACCTTCCTGGCTAACATGGTGAAACCCCGTCTCTACTAAAAATACAAAAATTAGCCGGGCGAGGTGGTGGGTGCCTGTAGTCCCAGCTATTCGGGAGGCTGAGGCAGGAGAATAGTGTGAACCTGGGAGGCGGAGCTTGCAGTGAGCCAAGATCACGCCACTGCACTCCAGCCTGGGGGACAGAGCGAGACTGCGTCTCAAAAAAAAAAA
>NW_016812222.1:1429965-1440673 GCF_001698545.2 Rhinopithecus bieti | reverse complement strand
AAAAAAAAAAAAAGTAGCAAGAGAGATGGATTCCCATCAGCAATATATTCCCCATCGCAGGGACCAGCACAAATATTTAAGAGGTTGAAGGATTATACTCTCTTTCACTCTTTCTCTCTTCCAAGGAGACCATCCTCTCTCATAGTTTCAATAATCTATTGATACACATGAAGTATTTAGGCAGGAAATGTCAGGATACTTGCAATTTACAATACTATTCACCAAAAAAAAAAAAAAAAAAAAAAAAAAAAGAATGAACATGAAACCAATATGGGGAAAAAAAAAACAATTTCTAAATCTAGATGGGTAAAACTGGCTATTCATTATATCATTCTTTTCTTTATATTTGAAATTTTTCATAATAATAGTTTTATAAAAAAGTGCATCTCTATGCTGGCAACACCTAAATTTCTACTTCCAGCCAATATCTGTCCTCTGAGGTCTACACTTATCTTGTCAATTGCCCACCCAATGACTCCACCTTGATATCTCATGTAAACCAAACTTACTGTCCAAGTCAACTGTATGGTTTTTTGTTTTGTTTTGTTTTGTTTTGAGACATGGTCTCACTCGGTCACCGAAGCTGGAATGCAGTAGTGCGATCACAGCTCACTGTAGCCTGGAACTCCTCAATCGATCCTCCTGCCTCCCAAATAGCTGGGACCACAGGCATGTGCCACCACATCTGGCTAATTTTTTTTATTTTTTGTAGAGATGGAGGTCTCACTATGTTGTCCCCTGGTCTCGAACTCCCAGCCTCAAGCGATCCTTCTTCCTCAGCCTCCTAAAGCACTGGGATTACAGGTGTGAGCCACTATGCCTGCCTCCACGTAAACTTTTGACTGTGCCTACATACACATCCCTCACCCCATCCCAGCCTTCCCAATCTCTGCATTTGACACCACTACCACCCCATTACAAAAGTCAAGAGCCCAGGGGTTATTCTTGATATCTCCCTTTCCTGTACTTCCCAAGTCATACAAGTCCTTCTTACCTTCCTAAATATTTCTACAATCCATCTATTTCTCCCACCTCTTCTGCCACACACTGGGCCAGGCCACTCCTCATGTTCCCCTGGACAACTTTCCTCACACCCAGTAGAATTCCAGCTGCCACTCTGGCTGCTTGTCAATCTCATCCCCCTGCTCTTTTATTTTCTTTTAAGAAAGAGTCTTGCTCTATTACGCAGGCGGGAGTGCAGTAGCACCATCTTGGCTCACTGCAACCTCTGCCTCTAGGACTCAAGCAATCCTCCTGCCTCAGCCTTCCGTGTAGCTGGGACTACAGGCACACACCACCATGCCTGGCTAATTTTTGTATTTTTTGTAGAGATGGGGTTTCACCATGTTGCCCAAGCTGGTCTCGAACTCCTGGACTCAAGCAATCCTCCCACCTTGGCCTCCCAAAATGCTGAGATTACAGGCATGAGCCACCACACCTAGCCCACCATGCTCTTTTCAAATTGACTTTTTCGGAATAGAAATCTGCTCATGTCACCACGTGGCTTAAGATCCTTTGCTTCTGGGATCAGGCAGAAAATCTGGCCCTACAGGGCACTGCACGGAGGTCCCTGGGGCTGAGTTGCCCTGTTCCCTTCCCGCCACTCTCCCTGTCACTCTGCATTCCAACCACACTGGCCTCACCAGCTCCGTGTCAATGCCAAGTTCCTTCCAACCACAGCTCCTTCACAGCTCAAGGCTCAACATGTGGTTGGTTCATAGAGCAGTAGCATAAGCATCACCTGGGAGCTTCTCAGAAATGCAGAATCAGGCTGGGCGTGGTGGCTCACACCTGTAATCCCAGCACTTTGGGAGGCCAAGACAGGTGGATCATTTGAGGTCACGAGTTCGAGACCAGCCTGGCAAACATGGTAAAACCCCATCTCTACTAAAGATAAAAAAATTAACCAGGCATGGTGGTGTACACCTGTAATCCCAGCTACTCAGGAGGCTGAGACAAGAGAATCACTTGAACTCAGGAGGTGGAGGTTGCAGTGAGCTGAGATGGCGCCACTGCACTTCAGCCTGGGAGACAGAGTGAGACCGAGTGAGACTCTGTCTCAAAAAAAAAAAAAGAAAGAAAGAAAGAAAGAAAGAAATGCAGAATCGTGAGCCCAACTGAGACCTACTGACTTGGAATCTGCTTTTTAACATGATCTCCAGGTGTTTCCTGGGCATGTTCCAGTTAGAGATGCTCTGGTTAACAGCGTGCCATTTCCACTTTTGAGGAGTGAAAATCTGCTTCTTTACTCCTAGTGTTCCCTTCCGTGTGGAAGGGCATCCATGAGTGTATTGCTCCTGGCCTCTCTCTGCCCCTTCATATTCTGCTTTTGGAAAGGGGGTATGACCACCGGAATGGTGAGTGTGAGGAGAGGAAGGGGACACAGGGAGCCCAGTCCCTTCCTCTCTCAGCAGCGGGCAACCCAAAAGGACTCCACTCTTCTCTACCCCAAGGCCTGGCTCCACGTGGGTCCAGCTCCACCACGACTGGGTAGTTCAATTTGCCTAATTCTGGGTTCACTATTCAGAGACCCACATGCCTAGAAATATAAGCCACAGTCTCTAAAATCAGCTTCACCCGAACAAAGGTGATAACCTGGCCCGCATGCACCTTACCCCTTTCAATCTCATTCACTGTGTTCAGAGCTCAGGTAAAGACAACAGATGACTATTTACTACATCCCCTGGAGACTCTAGCACCACTCCCTAGAATTGCTCTTCCTTCAGCTCCCCCATCAGTCTCCTTTGCCTAGTGAGTTTCTATGCATCCTTCAGGCCTCAGTTCAAATGTCACATCCTCAGGAAAACCTTCTTGACTGCCCAGACTCACTGTCCTGAGTCGCTTTTTTGTCTTTTGAGATGGAGTCTCGCTCTGTCGCTCAGACTGGAATGCAGTGGCACAATGTCGGCTCACTGCAACCTCTGCCTTCCAAGTTCAAGCAATTCTCCTGCCTCAGCCTCCCAAGCAGCTGGGACTACAGGCACCCGCCAACACGCCCAGCTAATTTTTGTATTTTTAGTAGAGTCGATGTTTCACCAACTTGGCCAGGCTGGTCTTGAACTCCTGACCTCATGATCCACCCACCTCGGCCTCCCAAAGTGCTGAGATTACAGGCGTGAGCCACCGCACCCGGCCCCTAAGAGTCACTTTCACAGCAGCATATGGTACTCAACTCCGCAGCTCCAGGCTCCGCTGCAACTCCACAGTTACTTGTGGCTCATTATCGACTCACGTCCAGTTCCCTCTTTGGCTCCATGAGGGCAGGGCCAAGAACTGTTTTCATTCACACGGTGCCTGGCATTCAGAGGCACTTCATAAATCCAATAGCATTTTGTTTTGGGGTATTTTTTTTAGAAATAGAAGAAAAGGAAGAGATGGCAATAGGAGAGTAGAAGGAAGGAAAAGGATAGGAGGGAGAGACAGATACAGATGAAGAAGAAAAATTAAAGAATTTGCAAATGCTAGGCTCTGCCACACATGGTCCTGTGGTGTCATCACGGAGAGGTAAGCCTGGGGGACCCCCAATCCAATCGCAGAGGGCTTGCCCCAAGGGAGGGTAGGCAAAGAATTGGTTTCTGCGGCCCAAAAACCTGCCAAGTGAAGAGGACATCCTTCTCTCCTTGTGGAGTGTCTTCCAGGCTATTCTTCCCTGAAGCCAACCACTCCACTCAACTCTGCCTTCCTCAAGAACCCAGAAGTGGAGGGCTGCACCCACTTGGTTGATACATGGAATCTGGGAACTACAAGAGCCCTTAGAGATTACACAACCCAGCCTGCTGTGTACAGATGGGAATCGGAGGCCTCTGCAGAGATGGGAAAGGTCACATCTGCTCCTGGTCAGTGGCAGATCCAAGGTGGAAACCTAGGCCCCTCCCTCCCTGTACAGGGTTCTGCCATCCACACCAGGCTGCCTTCCCCAAGAACAGAGAGCCTCTGTGAGGTCAGAGTGTGGCTGGTTTAAGAGGCAGTGGCAAAAAGATCACATACTTGGGTCTCCGCAGCAGAACATCTTCAAACACGACCTCTCGGGGTTCCCGGGTCTGGGCTTGGAGCTCTTCCACCTCGGCCCTTAATACAGGCATGTTCTCCTCAAACTGGTCAATAAACTGAGAGGAAAGGCATAGCAGGGGAGAAGGGAGAAGCCAAATGCCCCCCAACCAAAGGGAGAAAGGTCAAAATGAACAAGGAGCAAAGCTATCTGGGGAAATGGTATGGGCTCTGTTACTGGGACTTGCTGGACTCCAGAGAGGGGACCTCCCCATGCAGGGTGGGGCTGGCTTCCAAGTGAGTGACAATATTTAGTGGTGCTGAAACAGGTGAGGGATCATGGAGAATGGAGACAGGTTACAAACTGGCGGAGAATGCTCAATCATGGGAATAAATGGAGGCTGGCAGAAATAGCGAAGGGCATGCACATTAAAAACCGATGAAGAGGCAAGATAATGAAAATTAATTCAAGAAGGCAGTGATGGTGAAGTTCATTAACACTGATAATGGGTGGTGGGCAGTGACAAGAATCAAGGGGTAAAGATGCATGGTGGCTAATGGCTGAATAGGTGATTTGATGATGTTGCAAATGGTTCATAGCCAGCGATGCAGGCTAACGAGGCAAGGCCTAGGTCGGTGTCAATCACCTTCCCAGATGAAAGACAAGTGACAGTAACGGCACCGGCAAGGAGGCAGGCCAACACCAGAGTCAGAGACCTCCTGAGCGCCAGATCAGGAGAAGCCTGACCCATTCCCACAGGCTGTGGGGACTGCCCACCCACTGCTCCCCTACAGGGACCACCACCTTCCTCGCCCACGCACTTCTCTGAACCTTTGCATGCATTTCAGGAAGTCCTGGCTTTCCCACATCTTCTGTAGGAGAGCCTCCTCATAGGGACGCTGGGTTTCCTGTGGAGGAAGAAGAGGTCTGACCCCCAGGTGCCTCTTCCTGGGCAGCAAAACATGGTAGAGACCAATAGGGCTGCAGTGGGCCTGGAGGCAGAGGATGGGGAAGAAGGCGGGGTGGGAGTGGGACCTGGATTCCCCCCACCTCCCACACAGCAACTGGCTACTCACTGCCACCACAGAACTCAGAATTTTTTTCTTCTTCTTCTGAATCTTGTCAGACAAGGATTCCAGCACCTTTCTGCGCATCTCACTGAGGTCATCCAGCTCATCCTGGGATCCAGCAGAAGGGTGTTGGCCACCAGCCAGGACTTCCACACAGTCTGGTGGGGGAGGGGCAGGGGGTCCCCTACCTGCTGGCTGTCCTTATCCTGCTGCAGCTGGCGCACAAGGGTGGAGATCTGGACAGACTTGATGGAATACTCATGGTCCATGTAAGTGCTCAGGAAGTTCACTTCCTCCTGGGTCTTCTCAATCTTGGCATTCAGCTGCTCTGCCTGCTGCTCTAGATCTGGGGAGAGGTTAGGGAGGTCGGCAGGGACAGGAGGCAAGACCTTCCCTCAAGCACCTGGGCCCCAGGAGGCCCAGGAGGCAAGGTCTCCTTGGCCAATAACTGGGGTCTGGGCTGAGGCTCACACAGGGCAGGGAGGTGGTTAAAAGATAAGGCTCTAGAGGGTTTTCCACCCCTGCAGGAGAAGAGGCAATGCTGGGTAGGAAAAAGGAAGGGAATTGGTGCACAATCCCTAGACTAGTCCCCACTCTGCCACTGACTTGCAGTGTGGCCCTCGCCAAGACTGTCCCTCTCCAGACTTCACTCTCCTCAAAGACACACTCAAGGAAGTGAGACCAGGCAGATGGGGTGACAGTGGCTCCCAAGACACAACCAATGGCAGGAATAAGGCAGAGTCTATCCTGTCTTCCTCCAGAGAGAGATCTCCAATGTCTGGGGTTGCCTGATCCACTGCCCCTCTGCTCAGCAGCTGTGTAGTCTGCTCAGGGAAAAGGAACCACAGGCCAGGCAGGATGGAAGCCAGGAGACCTAGGTTCTAGCCCAGCCACTGACTCCCAGAAGGACCTTGGCAGGAAACAGAGCCAGGCTAGGGTTGGATTCTGGCTCCTAGCTATAAAACCTTCCACAAGCTACTTCACCTCTCTTAGTCTCGGTTTCCTCACCTGTAAAAAGGACAGCTTCCCTGCCTCCAGGGAGTTGCAATGACTGGGTGTGTGCCTGTAACAATGCAGACATTGGTCCAGACCCAGACATGGGGCCTGGAAAGACCTAAGTGCTGGGTAAGTAGGCTATTCGCTCTGTATCTTAGCCTTCCCATCTGCCTAGAAGAGAGACGATGGGGCTGAGGGTTTCTGAATGTCAAGTACAAGATGAATGCTGTGCTGCTAACCTCCCCAAGGTGCCACCGGGAGGGTCAAGGAATTTGCCCAGGGATTCTTACAGCTCATCTTGCATTTCTTCTTTTCTTCCCACTCCTGAAGCTCAGACTTCAATTGCTGCAGCCTCTTCTTGTTTGAATACTCCAAGATGTCGATGATGGTCTGCGGGAGGGGCGGGGTCAACTCACCCGCAGGCTCTGCTGGCTCTCAGAAGCCGCCACCCAGCACTTCCTCAGAGGAGTCCCAAATCCCAACCTCACTCCCAGAAACCTGACCAGAGGCTAATCGGGATAATAACAGAGTCCACCCTGAGGATTGTTGTAAGGACTATATAAATACATACAGATCGCTTGCTATTATAAATAGAGGTGTTTGCAAATGCTGGTGGTGGTAGCAGCTACCTCTTGCACGGGTACAATATGTGCCAGGTAAATCCCCTCTGGGACCGGTGCTATTGTGCCGCATTTCACAGAGCTCAGGGAGGCAAAGTTAACTCAAAGTCTCCTGGCTAGTGAGTGCTGGCGCGTTGGGATGAAACTCCTATCTTGGTCCTCTTGCAAAGCCCAGGTGAGGGGAGTGAAGGTTGAAGAAATGCGTCTTCCAGTTGGAGGAAGCAGCATGTGCAATGGGCAAGGAAGGGCAGGAGAGGGCGCGCGAGCACGTGGAGGGAGGGAAGGAGGGCGAGCGGATGCCGCGGGCACTGCCGGCACCGAGGGCAGAGGCGCGGGTCTCACCGCCAGGATGTCCTGCTGCTGCAGCAGAGCCCGCGCGTTCAGGGTCGTGCTGTTCTCCATGTCCTGGATGGTCTCGATCAGCTCCTCGTTGAGCTTGGTGAGGAAGTCCTCATGGCTTTGGAGCTCTCGCAGAGCGGTCCTCCCGTTCCTGAGCATCATCTGCGGGCGGACGGAAGAGTAGAGAGGCAGCGCTGCGCCCTGCCCGGCCGGAGCCCCCAAAAGCCCTCCGGACCGCCTCCCCAACCCCGCCAGACTCCCGCCCCCTTGCGGCCTTCTGCTGGTAAATGCGGCCCAAGCTGGGCGGCGGTTCCCCATTGTCTGCGCCGCCCAGGAGCTCCGGGACTCTCCTCAGTTCGGAAACGCACGTGTACCCATCATTTCACGTCCCTGAGGTGCGGGTGCATCTTACAGTTGGTGGCGTGTCACCATATAATAAACAAATATATTAGTGGGTAAAGATGTGCCTTAATATCAATGGCTTCTCAGAATCAGTGAAATATATAAATAATAATAAGGGCCGGGCAGGGTGCCTCACATCTGTAATTCCAGCACTTTGGGAGGCCAAGGTGGGCCGATCACGAGGTCAGGAGTTCGAGACCAGCCTGACCAACATGGTGAAACTCCGTCTCTACTAACAATACAAAACTTAGGCGAGCATGGAGGCGCATGCCTGTAATCCCAGCTACTGGGGGTGCTGAGGCAGGAGAATCGCTTGAACCTGGAAGGCGGAGGTTGCAGTGAGCCGAGATCGTGCCACTGCACTCCAGCCTGGGTGACAGAGGAAGATTCCATCCCAACAATAGTAACAAACGCCCCAGGTAGGTAAGAAGGTGGCAGAGCGACCACCATGTCTGGAGGAGAAGCAGAGGAGGCAAAGTGGATGATAAACGTCAGCATTTCCTGGCAGACCGTGGAGCTAATGAGTACTCTCATTTCACGTAACAGCCCCTATGGAACAAGGAGGGTCTGAGAGTTAAGTGACTCCCCTAAGGTTACACCCAGCAGGTGCATAAAATCTACAGTAACAATTAACAATTGTTGAGGCCCCTCTTCATGCCAGGCCAGTTGCCGTGCCTTGCTCCACAGGTGGCACATGGTATCGGTTCACCTGCCAACAGCTCTACGTTTACTAACTCTATGTTGCTGATTAAGTGGAGGCTCACAGAGTTTAATGACTTGCCCAGTGTCACACAGTCACGAAGTGGCAGGGCTGGAACTGGAAAGCCAGACTTCTGAGTCCCAATGTCTGTCTTTCCACTATGCTAAAACAAGAACTGGGTAGCCTTAAAACTGCAAGGCATGGCTGAAACACGTAGCGACTAAGACTTGGATGTTGAACCTAGACACACCTTGGTTCAAATCCCAGCTCAGCCACTTACCATCTAAAAGAATCTGGACAAGTTAGTTAATGTCTCAGAGCCTCCTTATATTCATTCTAAAGGTAAGGAAACTAATACCTGTTTTAGAGAACCGCAGTAAAATATAAATGAGATTGTACAGGTGCGGTGGCTCACGCCTGTAATTCCAACAATTTGGGAGGCCCAGGTGGGAGGATCACTCAAGGCCAGGAGTTCAAGACCAGCCTGGGCAACATAGTGAGACCTCATGTCTACAAAAAATAAACAAAATTAGCTGGGCGTGGTGGTGTACACCCACAGTCCTAGCTACTCAGGAGGCTGAGGTGGGAGGAATGTTTGAGCCCAGAAGATCGAGGCTGCAGTGTTGAGATTGTGCCACCACACTCCAGCCCGGGTAACAGAGCAAGAGCTTGTCTCAAAAGCAAATAAATAAATAAATAAAATTTTAAAAAATTAAAATTTAGCTGGGCATGGTGGTGTGCACCTATAGTCCTAGCTACTTGGGAGGCTGAGGCAGGAGGATCTCTTGAGCCCAGGAGTTTACGGCTGCAGTGAGCTATGATTGTGCCATTGCACTTCAGCCTGGGTGACAGAGCAAGACCCTGTCTTTAAAAAAAAAAACAAAGAATAAATAAATAAATGAGATGAAATTTACAATCAAGCTGCTTAGTGAGAGTGCACTCATACGCACTCAGTGAACAATAGGTGATACTTCTGGCTCTAACCCTCTACCCCTGCCATAAATATTTGCTCTTTTATTTGTTCCTGTTCTTCCTCATTTCTCTATCCTTTACTAAAACTACCCCTTCCTACCCCTCAGCTCCTTTATTTCTCATATAACAGTAATCATGCCGATGTATTGAGCGCTTACTATGCGGCTGATACTGTGCTAAGCACTTCATATGCACTGCAGCACATCAGCACATCACCCTCACAGCAACCCTAAGAGATGGGCACTATTATTAGGCCAACTTTATAAAAGCAGACAGCAGTCAGGCACAGTGGTTCACGCCTGTAATCCCAGCACTTTGGAAGAGCAAGGTGAAAGGACTACTTGAGCCCAGGAGTTAGAGCCTGGGCAACAAAGGGAGATCCCATCTCTACAAGAATTAGCTGGGCATGGTAGTGCATGCCTATAGTCCCAGCTACTCTGAGAGGCTGAGGTGGGAGGATCACTTGGGCTTGGAAAGTCCAGGCTGCAGTGAGCCATGATCATGCCACTGCCTTCCAGCCTGGATGACACAGCGAGACCCTGTCTCAATCAATCAATGTGGATACTAAGGATTAAATTCAGTGACTTATCCAAGGTCACACATAGCAGAGCTGTCATCCTTGAAGTCCGGGCTCCTAGCCACTCCACTATCTTGTCTCCACATCACCAGACCAAAATACCCAGAAGTATCTTGTGAAAACGTTATTCTCCAAGTCCTGGGCCCACTGAAACAGCAGCACTAGGGTTTCAGTTCAAATGTCACCCACCTTAGCTTCTCATTAGCACCCTACCTAAAACAATTACTGCCACACTCTCCTCCGTGCCTCTAGCCCCAACCTTATTCTTAGACTTCTCTTTGGCTCTTATCATCACTTCAAATATCTTTCTCTTGTTGATTGTCAGTCTCCCCATCCAATAGAATGTAAGTTCCCTAATATCAGAGGCCACATCACTGGTGAATCCTCCCACTCAGAACAGAACCTGGCACATGGTAGGTGCTCAATCGATATTTGTTGATTCATTAAATGAATGAAAGATGGTAAGAGACAGTATTAAGAACTGGACTGGTTAGGAGCACAAGTTTTAGAGCCAAATTGTCTAGGTTTAGCTTCTATATCAATCAAAACACATAAAC
This sequence comes from Rhinopithecus bieti, assembly GCF_001698545.2. Classification (NCBI taxonomy): domain Eukaryota; kingdom Metazoa; phylum Chordata; class Mammalia; order Primates; family Cercopithecidae; genus Rhinopithecus; species Rhinopithecus bieti. Next base: position 1,430,452 of record NW_016812222.1, on the reverse strand, counting down.
CCCTCTAAAGTTAGGATAAAATAACAGAAATGGCCGGGCACAGTGGCTCACACCTGTAATCTCAGCACTTTGGGAGGCCAAGGCGGGCAGATCACCTGAGGTCAGGAGTTGGAGACCAGCCTGGCCAACATGGTGAAACCCCGTCTCTACTAACAATACAAAAAATTAGCTGGGCGTGGTGGTGGGTGCCTATAATCCCAGCAACTCAGGAGGCTGAGGCAGGAGACTTGCTCAAACCTGGGAGGTGGAGGTTGCAGTGACCTGAGATCTTGCCACTGCACTCCAGCCTGGGCGACAGAGTGAAACTCTGTCTCAAAAAAAAATAAAATAAAATAACAGAAATATGAGTTCCTCCTTTAAGAATACTGGGCCACCTCTAAACCATTTTGCAAGATAAAAGGTTAAAGGGGAAAAAAAAAGTTTCAAAGCAAATTGTATTTTCCCTTGTTCTTTTTTTTTTTTTTTTTTTTTTTTTTTTTTTTTTTTT
>NW_016812222.1:1422195-1426306 GCF_001698545.2 Rhinopithecus bieti | reverse complement strand
TTGCTCTGTCTCCTGGGCTGGAGTGCAGTGGCCGGATCTCAGCTCACTGCAAGCTCCGCCTCCCGGGTTCACGCCATTCTCCTGCCTCAGCCTCTGGAGTAGCTGGGACTACAGGCGCCCGCCACCTCGCCCGGCTAGTTTTCCCTTGTTCTTTATATAGTAGTCATTGTTCATTGAGCTATTAAAAACTTTCTTGAAGAATTATTATATAGTATTTTGTAGTCTTTATAATACTTAGTATTTTACTTTCTGCTATGTATGCTAAGGACTCGTCTTCCTTTAGGCATTTCAAATACTTTGAAACATTGTTCAGATAATTACAGAAGCCATAAAACAACCTATAGTAAGGTAATTAATTACTTATAATTGCATCGATTGATGTGAATAAAAAATTAATTGTCAGTTTCTAAGGCTTGCTTCAAAGTACACTATATGAAAGTTTAATTTACTGGAATTTTTTATTTTGTTTGGTTTTTTTGAGATGGAGTCTCACTCTGTCCTCCAGGTTGGAGTGCAGTGGCACCATCTCAGCTCATTGCAACCCTGCCTCCCAGGTTCAAGCGAGTCTCCTGCCTCAGCCTCCCGAGTAGTTGGAACTACAGGTGTGTGCCACCATACCCAGCTAATTTTTGTAGTTTGAGTAGAAATGGGGTTTCACCATGTTGGCCAGGCTGGTCTCGAACTCTGACCTCAAATGATCCACCCACCTAGACCTCGCAAAGTGCTGGGATTACAGGCATGAGCCACCAGACCCGGCCAAGTTACTGGAAATTTTAAGATAAAGAAGCCACTAGATCGTGTTCCTAATGCAACAAAATAACAAGCAATTCTGATAATTTCTTGAGTCTTAAATAGAACAGCAAATGCTTTGTATAACTGGCTTTGACCCCGATCCGGCCATTTCCTGACTGTGTGACCTGGTGCACGTCATGTATCTCCCTGCACCTCAGTTTCCCTGTTTGTAAAATAGGAACGAGGATAAGCGTGCTCGCACGGTTCCTGTGAGGAAGCAATGAGTCAAGTCTGGCACCCACAAAGTTCTCAGCACATGTTTGCTAGAGCCATCATCCCCATCCCCGCCCTGGGCCCAGTGTCCAGGGAAGATGTGCCTCATACCTTCATTAACCGGATTTTGGCCTGCATCTTCCCAGGGTTCAACTTCCGCCTTCTATGCAGTTCTCGTGGATTCTTCGGCTGGTGGCTTGTCATCACTGTAGTGGGCTTGGAGTGGAACACTAGGGGTAGACAGGAAAGGACAGAGAGAGAGTAAGGGTACAGGCTGGCCTGAGGCCAGGTTCCCGGGAGTGCACCTTTAATGAGAGGCGGGCCAGGCCCCAGCTCCACCCTCTGGCTGCCTTATAATGTGACACTAGACTGAGAGTGAAATTCATACCCTTCATTAAGCTCCCAGGACCTACTCTGGGCCTCGATATAAGGGAGGGACAAGCCCAGGTGAAAGAAGTAACTATGAGCATGGGCAGAGGGGAGGGCGGGGCAGCCAGGAACCCCGCTCCCAACTGTCCAGTCAGAAAGAGAGTCGGGAACTCCCACTCCTCGTGTCTTTCCAGTAGCTGCTGCAGCACAGGACGGCAGAATGACCAGAGTCTAGCAGGCCTGAATCCAAATCCCTGCTGTCCCACCAACGTGGCTGACAGAAGGCCTGATGGTGTAGGGGTTAAGAACAAGAACTAATGAGCCAGACAGTCTAAGTTTAAATCCAGGCTCTTGGTCAGGCATGGTGGCTCACGCCTATAATCTCAACACTTTGGGAGGCCAAGGCGGGAGGATCACCTGTGGTCAAGAGTTCAAGAAGAGCCCGGCCAACATGGTGAAACCCTGTCTCTACTAAACATACAACAAATTAGATAGACATGATGGTGGGTGCCTGTAATCCCAGCTACTTGGGAAGCTGAGGCAAGAGAATCGTTTGAACTCAGGAGATAGAGGTTGCAGTGGTGCGAGATCGCACTCCAGCCTGGGCGACAGACAGAGACTCCATCTTAAAAATATATATATATAATCATAAAAAATAATTTTTTTAAAAATCCAGGCTCTGCCTTCTACTAGCTGTGTGACCTTGAGCAAGTCAAATGACCTCTGTGTCCCTCCATAATCATCATGCCTACCTCGTAGGGTCTTCGTGAAGATGAACGAAGAAGTTACTATACCTTAAAAGTGTTTGGAATAGTGCCTGATGTATATTCAGTGCTGGATACGCATTACCAGTTGTGACTCTTACTTCTGGTGACCTGAGAAGTGAGACCTCAACACCAGACAAAGGCACAGCGGCTATGCAAAACTCCAACTGGCTGTCTCTGAAACACTCTAAGAGCTGTGGTTCTGCCAGATAGGGAGTATAGGCATCTGGGGGGCATATTCTTAGAATCCCTGTTTTCTCTCCGCCTGTCATGCAATGACATGAGACAAATCACCTAGGTGGATCCAGCTCTACTCTCAGTCCCCACCGAAATCCCTGCTTCAGGTACAACCCAGCTCATCTGGGAAAGATATTAATCTCTTTAATAGATCAATGTCCTTCATCTTGAGAAATGGTGGCATTAACTATGGAGATGATTAAGTAAATTAATTTTGTGTTTAATTTATAAATTACCTGTATATATCCGGTTTTTAGTTGTATTGTATAAGAGAGAATGATTAATAGGTTAATCTTGTGATTCTAATTTTAAAAGTGTAAGTGGGATTTTGATTTAGATTTAAGTTGAAAGGTTTAAGGCACTGTTATTAAATATGTATAAATTACTTTTATTATTTAAGAGAACATAAGATGACCTATATTAATTATTATTATTTTTTTTTTTTTTTTGAGGAGGAGTCTGGCTCTGTTGCCCAGGCTGGAGTTCAATGGCGAGATCTCGGCTCACTGCAACTTCTGCCTCCCAGGTTCAAGCAATTCTCCTGCCTCAGTCTCCCCAATAGTGGGATAACAGGCGCCCACCACACCCGGCTAATTTTTTTATTTTTAGTAGAGACGGGGTTTCGTCATGTTGGCCAGGCTGGTCTTGAACTCCTGACCTCAGGTGATTCAGCTGCCTCAGACTCCCAAAGTGCTGGGATTACAGGTGTGAGCCACCGCGCCTGGTCAGATTACCCATATTTAGAAGTTTAAGTATTAGATATACAAGAATTATGTAAATACCCAATGGGTTTTTGTTAATCAGACAAGTGAACTATTTGAAAATGAAAATGAATACGTTAAATTTTAAGATGTGGCTTAAAAGGTTTAGGAGAATTTAATTAACCAAGTTCCAAAACCCCTTACAAGTATTTATAAAATTGTAAGATTCTTAAGTTGAATTTAAATGCTTACGGAAGATTTGCACTTTTAATAATGAGTATTTATTTTCATTATTGGTAGTAGCCCTGATTTATCTTTTTTTAAAATTCAACCTTTTATTTCAAGATAGCTCAGATTCACAAGCAGTTTTAAGAAATAATACAGAGGGGGCCGGGTGCAGTGGCTCACGCCTGTAATCCCAACACTTTGGGAGGCCAAGGCGGGCGGATCACAAGGTCAGGAGATTGAGACCAGCCTGGCTAACACGGTGAAACCCTGTCTCTACTAAAAATACAAAAAAACTAGCTGGGCATGGTGGGAGGGCGGCGCCTGTAGTCCCAGCTACTTAGGAGGCTGAGGCAGGAGAATGGCGTGAACCCGGGAGGTGGAGCTTGCAGTGAGCCAAGATCGTGCCACTGCACTCCAGCGTGGGGGACAGAGCGAGACTCCGCCTCCAAAAAAAGAAAGAAAGAAAGAATACAGAAGGGCTGGCTGTGGTGGCTCATACCTGTAATCCCAGCAGTTTGGGAGGCTGAGACAGGTGGATCACCTCAGGTTACGAGTTCAAGACTAGCCTGACCAACATGGGGAAACCCCATCTCTACTAAAAATACAAAAAATAGCCAGGTGTGGTTGCGCACGCCTGTAATCCCAGCTACTTGGGAGGCTGAGGCAGGGGAATCGCTTGAACCTGGGAGTTGGAGGTTGCAGTGAGCTGAGATCACACCACTGCACTCCAGGCTGGGTATGAGAGAGAGAGAGACTCTGTCTGAAAAAAAAGAAAGGAAAGGAGAGGGGAGGGGAGGGGAGGGGAGA